>NW_024349797.1:6608532-6649028 GCF_902729225.1 Pteropus medius | reverse complement strand
AGTGTGCAGGAAAAAAAAATTAGGTGAAATTCATCAAAAAAGCTTACTTCTGACTACCCTCCGGCCAAAAGGAAGCAAAATGCCTTTCTTTTCCTAGTAATGTTGGGATAATGGTAGCCATCTAGCACATCTACGTCCAGGCCATGTTCTAAGGGCTCTGCTTAGATTTTCGCATCTGATCCTCACCACTTTGGGAGGCAAGCACTACTATTTTCTCTGTCTTTAGATGAGAAAACGAGGCTCAGAGAAGCACCTGTGTCACTCTTGCAACATTTATCTATATAATCCTCTCTTGAGCCACGTGGGGACTTAGAGAAAAATTACTCGCCTTCTCCAGGTTTGTTGTGTTGAGATCACTGTTTGAATCAGACTTTAGCTTTTTGTGTTTTACTTGATTTGTTATGTAGAAACTTAAAGTGCAATGAGGAAACAAACATTTTGCAAATACTGTGGAGTTTGCTTTAAAATAACATTTGCTATTGAAGGAAATATACCTAAGACTATCTTGCCCTTACTGCTATTATTGGTTTTTGAGGAAGACACATACCACTAATAAAGTGATTTCATTTCTCACGTCCCTGGCAGATGCTCTGAAAAACATCATAGTGAAGATCTGTGGAATTATTAACATTATGTATAGTGTTGTTTTCATTCATTCATTCATTCTTTCTTTCTTTTACTCATGTTTTACTCCTTCAGTTAAAAGTATTATTAATTTATAACCAGTTCCAGGCATTATGGTGGGCATGGAAATTATAAAAGCAGCCATGAGCTATGAAAAGAACATAGGATATAGTCAGAAGTTCAGCATTTTCAAATTTGTATCAAATAGTTACCAGCCTAATTATTTGGGGCAAAAATTTAACCCCTCTTGAGCTTCTATTATTTTACCTCTGAAACTATAGATAATATTATATTTCCTCAAAGGGGTGCTTTAGAGATCAAACAGACTGAGAAAAAACTTTCATAGGCTACAAAATATAATACACGTGCAGGTGAGTTATATTCCTTTGACATGAGAATTCTAAAGGGCCTTAAAATTAGTTGGTGGGGAAAAACATATACACAAATAAAGATAACTAAACAGCCAATTAGAAAATCCTAAATGAAAAGCTCAGGCATTCAGATTTAAGGAATCTAGAGTAAAGGATAAAAGTAATTTCCAGCTGGGAGAATATGATCTGACTTCAGCTTTGTAATACAATTAAGACGTGGGAGGACAAGGATGATATACCAAAGAAACAAACAAACAGAGACATGAACAAAATTAGGCAATAATTAAAACTCTTTATGAGTTTGGGCAATGCCTGTGAAGCCCTTTGACTAGAACTTATTTGAACCAAAGAAAACTGAGGGGAGGGAGTTAGGTTGGTACATTATTTAGAAGAGGATCGTGGGTTGCCTTACGCATAGGTTAAGAAAATGGACATTTTAAACAGGTAACAGAGAAATGCTGAAGGCTTTTAACGAGGTGGGATCAAAGCTCCACTTTAAGTGGATGAGTCTAGCAGTTTGTACAGGGGAGAAGAGATGGGAGCCAGAGAATCAGTGGGGAAATTTAGAACAAGAGCCAAGATTTGGGGCACTGTGTCTAAAGGTATTTTCTAACTTAGGAAATCGGGGATTTGCAACCACGTGATTGGGTCAAGGTCAAATGCTGTTCAAGTCATAGCACTGCTCCTGTAGAGGCCAACGCCTGTACTGTCCGCTGTGAAGGGAGAGAAGTCAAAAGATTTCCACTGTCCTCGCCAAGGGTAGAAAGAGAAGGCTTCCAAGCCCAGCTTCCCTGCTCACGGAACTGACTGGTTGATCACGTTATGGCTGGGTGAAGAGAACCAATTTTCCGCAGATGAAAAAAAAAGATTTATTTTTAGTTGTTGTTTTTAAAAAAACGCTGTCAGAAAGGATTAGGCCCACATTTGTTTTTTTCTTAGACCACTGGCACCCCTCCCCGCTTCTATTTCATCTCACTTTCCTTCTGTCCATACACGAGGACTGAGAGTGATTCCTCTTCGTTTTTTTCCACTTTGATCAGCATCAGGTTTTTTTTTTTTTTTTTTTTTAAGCTAAAGCAAAATAACAAAAGCAGAACACACCCTTAATAAACCAAACTTCAAGGGAGAAGCTCAGCGATGCTCTCCCACTCACTGAAGCAACATATAAAATGGACCAAGCTATTTATAGCCACCTTCCCATTTTTAATAATCTCCCATTTAATTAGGACTGTAAATAGCACCAGCACATGCACTGCAGCAACGCATGAGCAAGCCTGGCCTCTCCTCAGAATATATCCCACCCTAGGCAAGAAAAGAACATCAGACTGAGTTCCACAGCTCACAAAGATGCTGAGTTATGGGGGAAAGTCATCCTCTTTCATGCTACAAAGAAAGAGGATCAAACTTTAATTCTGCCTTCCCTCTACAATTTTAAACAATGTCAGTCATGAAATACTCCACTCACAAAAAAATCTCATTGATCAAAATTCTAAACCACCTCTGTAGACATTGAGTTTAAAAATTATATTAACACATTTAACTATAAGCTTCATATTAACACTTTTTATTACATATTATTTAATAATCATTGCATTCTACATGAAAGATAATTTGGAGAACTCCCAATTATAAAATCAGTCCCTAACACTCATGAACTTGGCTTCATGTAATCACTTGGATAGTAAGTTTATGATGTTCTAGAATCATCAGCAATTAATTTAGGTGCAACATGTATCTCTAATCCTGTGATCCTATAACCCTTTATTTAAACAATGAATTTGAAATAAAAAAGTAATAATGCAGTGATTGTAAAGACAAAAGGAAGAGAACTTGAGTTATTCAATTTTGTCATTCCACGTGTCTGCTCAGGGAAACACAGAAAACTGTGTTGTGGAATGTTTTCTTTGGTAAATTCAAATTTTAGGCCATATATAAAATATCTCTATTGAACATGAATAACATCTTTAGGATGAAATGTATTCTACTTTAATTGAGAATTGTTTTAAAACTAAAGAACAAACATAATGAAAGTTACTAAATTATTGAATGACTATCGCTTCAAATAATTTGGTCGTAGAGAGGAGGAAAGTAGAGGGAGGATGTTAATAAATGATTCCCATACTCTAGAGATGCCACCATACACACTGTCACTTGGCTGAAATTGACTTGAAGGGATTTTGTTCCATGTAAACACATCCATCCTGCCTAAAAAGCCCCCCAAAAGTTTACTTTTACCTGTTTCAAGCTGTGAAAGCAGGATCAGATTTCCTGTTTCTCTCATTTGAAAATGATGGGTTTTGTGAGACCTTTGAGCAACATCCTACAACGTGAAGTACATTGTACAGTAAAGAGTTTAACTTTGCCGAAAGAGAGGTCTGGCCTTTGCCCTCGGCTTTTGGGAAGTAATCTGTAAGCCCCGGGAATGTCATGCCTGGTGGGAGCACTGTCTTTGGTTACGGTGGAGCTGGCATGCCAGAAAATCTAACACTATGATTTATGGGGGGGGACTTCTAGCCACACCAACAATGTGATTTAGGCTGGGGACTTCGGGTGACATGGTATCAGCTCTACCTCTTAAAGAGCGAGAGATTGAGGTCAACCATGCAGACATTAAACCATGTTTATGTGATGAAGCCCCGCCCCACACACCCTGTACCCCCCAAAAGAAAAGAACTCTGGACACCAAAACTTGGGCGAGCTTCCCTGGTTGGCGATATTCTACGCACGTTATTACACATCAATACTGTCTGTGATTCCATGGGGAGAGGACAACTGAGAACTCCACATCTGGATCCCTGGAGTCTCTCCATGGATCTCTCTTCTTGGCTAATTTTAATCTCTATCCTGTCCCTACAATAAATCATAATGATAAGTATAACCGCTCTCAGTGAGTTTCTTCTACCAGATTATCAAATCTGAGTGGTTCGGGGGAAACTCCTGAACTTGCATTTGTTGTCAAAAGTGAGGGCAGTCTTGGACACTGTACTTCCTCAAACTTTTCGCATGTCTTTACAGAAAGTTGACATGATAACAAAGTGCACGTTGTGAATGTACTTGGCCGCCTGAAGCTAGAAGACCCAAGCAAAGAAACACACTTCCAGGCAAGATGGCAGCCCTTTTAATGGACATTAAATTCATGTGGGACATGGTACAGTTCTGGTCTGCAAAGGGAGGTATCATCTTGGCCCTGCATTGGTCAAGACCTCTAAGGATACATAATGCATTTGTCTGTCACCAGCAGCATGTCCACTCATTCCTCGCTCATTCGATACATGTGTACGAAACATCTATTGTGAGCCAGGTCTTGTACCTGAAAACACACAGACAAATATCACAGGATCTCTGCACTTGAGTATTCTATTTTCTAATGGATCAGAAAATTATGCGCATAAATGCACGTCAACAAACACCACACAAGTATATACAAAGTGGTGGTGTTTACGAGTTCAAAGTATCTAAGTATCTGAAGGGGTGAGTCGCTGACTTCTCAAAACAAAGGATGTTTGAGCTGGTTTTTGAATAATGAATAGACAAAAGGGGAGGAAAAGGTAAATACACTGACAGTGCAGCAACACTGAAAGTAGTCCAAATTTAGCAATAAAAATACATTCGGAGGACTAAAAAAAGAAGCTATGATAAACAACTCCAAGCAGACGTTATTAATTATACTGGAGAAGGCTAACAGCTTATAGTAAGCCTTTGTTTCACTGCTATCAAGAATATAGTAAAACACAATGGATTTTATTATACTAGAAGGAATTTAGATGAGATATTTGGAAGAATATTCTTACTGCTAGATTTAAGAAACATTGACTACTACTGGAAATCTTAAAATACTGGTAAGTGTTGTATCTGAAAAATTTCAAGATAATATGAAAGATGACATTGAACTTCTTCTGGCTTCTGAGACTCTATAGAAAGTGAGAGGGGGAAAAAAAAGGTAAAGGCCTGGGATAAAAGTAGGACCAAGAGAGGGAATCTCTGATATGAGTCAGAATGCGATCCACAGGCAGCCCACAAACGAAGCCTGAACAGATAGGAGGTGACAGCAGGGCCAGAAGGCTGCCTTCTGCCCAGTGCCAAAATGAGAACAGAACCATCTTTGCATTTGTCTCTCTCCTGGGTTGAGAAACCTCCCCCATCTAATCATTCTATAATACGATTCTTGAAATAAATAAATCCTTTGCCATTGAAAAGTTTTTCTTTTTCTGCTTCCCTTTTAGAAACTGGAATTTTGACATCTGTGGCCTAAACAGATGAACCTCTCTCCTCAAATCATCACATTCAAAAGAAATTGGTGTGCTGTCGTGACTGTTTACTTAATTTCTTTGCTATTCTGATATCTGTCCTACTTCGGGCACATCACGAGAAGGCAGGGTTCTTTGGAAAAGAAAACAATGCTGGAAAGAAATCGAAGGCAGCAGCAAAGAGGAAGACCAAATATGAGATGGATTGACTCCATCAAAGAAACTGCAGACACGGTTCTATAGGAGCTGAGCAGAGCTGTGGAGGACAGGACACCGCAGACATCACTCATTCATCGGGTCACCAGGAGTCAGACCCAACTTAACTGCATATAACACACACATGCACTTAAGGAGGTAACTAGATGGAAGGGAAAGACTATCCTGAAGAAGTTTTGACCTTTGCTGCTTTCCCTAAATATACATTTTCATATGGGAGAAATTGGTGGAAGAGAGCATTTGTGAATAACGTCCTTGGAGCCTTTGGGAAAATGCATTTTTAATTTATTTCTGCTTCTTTCCTTACCTAGATCAAATAAGTGGATAATGCCACAGAGACGGGCGCCATCCCAGCAGCCTGAGAGAGAAGCAATTACACGTTCTTTTGCTCTCCCCTTGAAATCAGCGCAGATAAGAAAAATACCATTTGGGCAGCACCTGCTGCTGCTGGTTTCATGACATTTTTGTCTTTCTTCTTCCAAGAAAGCAAAATCTAAGTTAAAAAAAATAAATAAATAAAAGCACAACTTGGCCAGCTGATCAATTTTACAGCAGACTCTTGCAGCAGACGGGCTATTGTGTCTGAATCCTATCTTCCCAGTTGGATTATAAATGCTTGATTGATTGAAAATACTTACGAATGCATATACAAAGCAGGCAGGTCCTCCTCCCTTTCTGCATGAAAATAATAGACATAAAACTCAGATATATCTATTCAGACACTTAGGCAATAATTTCACTGAGGATTAGTGATAGAAATTAGGAATTAAAAACCATCATTGACATAAAAGGGGGATTAAAATGACAGGAAATTTTGCTTCAGAGGAAAAGAAGAAAACCCTTAAAGTACAAATTCAGTGAGAGTTGAGTTCCAAGAATAACATGGTGCCTTTTTCCAGTTATTTTTATATATTTTTTAAAACAAAATTCAGGTTGTGTTAATTCAATATTTTACCGTTTGTCTTTTAAGCATCTCTTCCTTTAGTCTGATGCTGTCTCAGCTGCTTGTTTCATTATCTTTTTCTTTCCCCCAAATCCTCCCTCTCCCCACTGCCCTCTTCTCCGCCCCTCAGCCAATCATTGCAACCATATTTCATTTGCTCATGCCTTGGGTTCTTCTCTTTACCATTCTTCAATCTTCTACTGAGTTCTTGGATTCCAAGCCCCAAGAGGGTAGGCGGCAGGCCTACAAAGTTTTCTGTTTCAGTAGCAAACTCAGCGCCATGCACAATTAGGTACTTAATTGCTTTGTGATGACTATGATTGATGATGTTTTCCACATATACTAATTCCAGTGAGAAATACACTTCCCCTGTCAGATGGGTTGCATACAAATGACTACTCCAAAAACGTGACTGCAACAAATAATTCTAGAAAATAAGGTTTTCAAATTTTTACTAGAAGGCATATTTCACTAACGCACACACATACACACACAAGAAATCAATCATGCACCACTTTTATAGTCTACTTTTTTAAAGCAAGAATGTCATGTGGAAGGAGGGTTGAGGAGAAATGCGATGGATAGGTTATACAACTTACTAACTTTGTTTTCTTGGGTATGTTGTCTCAATTATTTCATCTATAAATTGAGGATAATAACCTTTTTCCTTGTGCTGGTTTTCAAATATGTCTGCAAATTCTTTAATATTCTTCCCTTCAAAATGTAGAACCTATTTTCACTCTTATTTACTGTGGGCTAGATGTAGTAACCCACTTCTGTTAAATAGAGGTGGTAGAAGTGAATGCTTTTTGCCTGGTCTTCCTTCCCTCCTTCTCTCTCTCTCTCTCTCTAAATGTGTGTGTGTGTGTGCACGTGTGTGTGTGTGTTCACGTGTGTGTGTGTGTTCACTCATCCTGGGGGAAACCGGTCACCATGTCTGGGGATATCCAACCAGCTCTGTGGAGGAGACTGAGAACAGAAGAACAGAGCCTTCTGCCAATGCCCAACACCTACTTGCCAGCCATGTGAGTGCTCCATCTTGGAAGTATAACCTCTAATTCTATCGAGCGTTTAGATGACTGCAGCCCTGGTGGCCACTGACTGTCACTTTGTGAGACAATCTGAACCAGATCCACTTAACTTATTCACTCCTGAATTTCTGACCCGTAGGCACTGTGAGAGATAATGTTTATTGTTGTCTTAAACAATTGCCCATCTCTGGGCAATTTTTCCTACAAAACCAGATATATATTAGTTATAATCTTTGTCTCATAGTGTCATTCTGAAGCTTCTAAAATTGTACTGAGAAAGAAGATAGCACATGGTTTAAAAGAAAGCAACAGGCAGAAGAAAATAGCATGGAGAAGCTGAGGATGGGTAGGGTTTAAATAATTATCTCAGACCCATCAATAAAAAAATAAAAAACAAAGAAGGAAAACAAGCCAGAGAGTTAAACCCCCAATAATAATAGTTATACTAATAGTAAAAATGGTAGCAATGACTATAAAATAAACCTAGCACTACACTAGATGACTTACCTGGAGTATCTCATTTAATCATACCTAGTGGTACATAAGGCAAGTACTATTATTACCACCTATTTACAGATAAGAAAACTGCAGCTCAGAAGCTAAATATTTTGTAAGGCTACGCAGTAAGTTGTGGAACTCAGATGATGAACCCAAGTCTGTAGTCTTAACCTTTATGTGGCATCGTCCTCCCTAAGAAAACGGCCACAAAACAAGTATTCGCTTTGAAGAAAAAATTTGCAAGCAAATATCACATTGTTGGTAGAAAATGCTCATATTCTGCACTTTTTCTACAGTATGTTTATTCTTTTATGTTCCTTTCAAATCTCTCCCAATCCTAGTTGACACTGGAATTGCTTGTAATTTTTTATATTTTTCTTTTATACTGTGTAAATTGTGTAACTGTGACCAAAAAAAAAAAAAAAAAAAAGGTCCTGGGTTGTCTGCACACTTCAGGGTGGACTTACAATATAATGATACATTATTATTGTTGTCTGTTATTGTTATTAATAATACCTCTTATTATCACAATGCAGATTCTAATAGAGATTGAACTTGATTTGAAACCACTTAATATTCTGTCCCATACCCTCAGCCTGGCCTTCAAACTGTAGAGGGAATTGATAAAGGACTACAAAATTGGATAAGCAACTACATCATGGACATGGCAGCCCTCCAAGACAACTTCATTATCATCTACAAGCCTTATGAATGGCCAAGTAACCACAAAAGCAGCTGAAGACACTAAAGCTCCCTTATGATCCTCTTAAGAAAGCAATACACAAAGAACACAAAATGAAGGGTTGACGTCCTTCGCAGAGCCCTCAAAGCAACTGATGGAGATGTGTGGTCTATGACCCGGAAGAGTTAAGGCTGGACATGGCCTTCCCAATGCTGGCAATTGACTGATTCGTTACAGTTTTGAAGTAGTTTTTAAGTTTCACAAATTGAGAGTTCCACATAAAATTTCACGTTTCTGTTTGTTTTGAAAAATCAAAAACACTGACAAAACTGGTCCTATATGACAAGTGACTGAAGCTGAAAAGCAGCTGCCCATTTTAGAAGAGCTGCCTGTTCTTCAGTCCTCCTCCATCTCTACTGCTCCCTACTATTATACACTTGTCCTGGTACCCTCTTTTACATCACCCTGTTGCATTCTTTTAGGCATCTGGGTTTGTGATTTCCAAGCCATTTTGGAAATTCTATGATAACCAAGACTTTATCTGTCCCAGCATAGAGTCTAGCAGATGCAGGCACTGAAATAATTGCTGAATTACAGAATCTATATCTCTCCTTTCTCTTCATGTCTAAAAAAAGGCTCCTGACTGGATCAATCAAATCTGTGAGAATTTTCCACTGGAGAGAAGATAGTTGAAAAATATCTAACTGGTAAAACACAACAAAGCAAAACTTATCTAGCTCTATAGTGCTGTACTCTTATAATATGCTGACAAAATTGGGGCCTCTTCATAGTTGGCATTCTAGCCATCATGAATTATGTACCCAAATATGCGATCTTGGTTTATACTTCTGAACCTGACATGTTCCTTCTGAATGGTTCCTTTTTTGGCCCGATTAACTCATACTCATTCTTCAGGTCAAGGAGGCAACACCTTATCGACGTCATGTTTTACCAGAAGCCATACCCCAATCAACAGACAAGTTCCCCTGCCTTTTATGCTACCTCTTGTTTTGCATATATTTATATTGTGACACCTGTCACACAGCATCATTATTGTGCCTGTCTTCTTTCTAGAATGTTAGTTTATTAAAGATAGGTTTTGCCTCTCATTTATTATTATCCCCAACTCTTAGCATCGAGCCTGATACAAAATAAATATGCACTGAACTTCATCTCTACTCTCCTCTGAAGACTCAAAAGTGAGTCAAGGAAACTGCTACTTTCAGGGTCCAGCTCTCCTGGGTTAGCTTGCTACCTGGCTGCATTACAAGAAAGCATGGTGCTGTGAACCTTCCATGTGGACATGGATTTCTGAATGAGGAGAATCTGCAAGTTACCTAGCTCGTTGATGACAATTAAGGTCAACTCGAGATAATTGATTACACTGTAATTGATAGTTCTGAAGAGTATCAGAAAATAAAACAATGTTTCGAATATTTCCAATTTATTCTTTGGATCCTTTAGAGACATTATTGTGTATGCTAGGTTTCACTGAGAGACTAAGTCCTATTTGCCCTTGCAATATTAAACAGGAACGTTCGAAGGGATTTACACGCTGTACAGAAAGCGTGTGTTTGTGATATAGTTGATAAGAGCAACGAAGCACAACAGGATCCACAGAACATACTGGTAAAGGGTAGGCAATAACCTACAGTTCTTACTTGAGAGAATTATGTGATTAAAAACAATAAGCAAGAGTTGACATGATAATATAACCATCCTCAGAACTCAACAATCAACAGCTTTTCACTCATAGTTTTAAGAGTCACCATTTCAGGCCTTAAACATACAAAAATGTTTCCTCATTTATTCTGTAGGGGAAAATCTGCTGGGAAACAGCACATTGAGTTACTTCTAGTGGTGACCAGCTGAATAGTAGCCTGTAAATTTGGTAGATTAAACAGAAGAGCCACTGATATTTTTCTAAACCTAGGGTAAGGATAAACACCTCCTGCTTGTACTCTTTGGGTTCTGGACTCAATAATTAGGAATTTTCAGCTGCAGAATCGAACATGTTCTTCTTTCTCATGGACACACACACGTGCCTCTGGACACACTCACTACAATTATTTTCTGTAACTAAACTCACTTTCAAGATTAACAGTGCAAACTAATAATGTCAGTTGCCTCTCCAGAGGTCTGACCTACTAGGGAAAAGATCTAATGGATCACTAGATCGAAAGACCAGAAACAGAGCCAAAGGCCCATGGGAGCCTTGCAGAGGCCCACTTATGCTTGCCTCTGTTTTTCTTTTTTTTAAACTAATCAATCAATTAATTAATTAATTAATGGTGACATTGGTTAACGAAATCCAGTGAGTTTCAGCTGAACATTTTAGCAGTAAGGCATACACATATTTACTTTGTGTGTTCACCTCCCATAGTTAGATGTTTTTCTGTCACCACATATTTGACCTCTTTACCCCATCTACCTCCCCTCTCCACTCTGGTAACCGCTAGTCTATTGTTCATGTCCATGAGTCTGTTTGTGCCTTTGTTTTTATCATCGCCCATGGATGTCTTTTCTTATTTTAGCCATATGGAAGCAAGGTTGTTATTTGCTTTAACTTGTCTTACTGTGCTTTCTAGTGTCCTTTGTGTTTAAATGGGATACTTTAAATGGCTTTGTGTCCAAGTGAGGGTATATCTTACAATATCAACATATTTTTACCTTGCATATGTAAAAGTGGGATTTTGTTCATTTTCTTGGGCTGTAAAATAGTCCATTGATTAAAAGCTAGCTCACGCTAATATCTCGATCTTCTCACAGTCACTAAGCCATGCCATAACTTATCTATGGTTTCGGACATACAATACAGTCATCCATTGGATGGCAACTTTCTACGCCAGCATCTGGACACTCTCACTGAAGGAAGAATCATAGAATTATATCCATGGTCTCTAATGAATTTAAATGTTTTGTTATGTACTAATTGTTTATGCCCCCTTAAAATTCATTTGTTAAAGCCATAATGCCTAGTGTGACTGTATTTGGAGATCAGGCCTATAAGGAATTAAGGGGAAATAAAGTCATAAAGTGAGGAGGGGGTGCTGATATGACACGATTAAGGTTTACCATTCCTATAAGAAGAGGCATCAGAGTGAGGGTGTGCCTCTCCCTCTATCCCCTTCTCCCTCCCCTCTCCCCCTCCCTCCCTCTTTCCTCTCTTTCCCTCTCCCTCTCCTCTCCCTCCCTCCCTCTCCCTGTCCCTCTCCTCTTCCTGACCCTCTCCCTCTCTCCCCAAACACACACAAAGGAGAGGCCACAGGAGGATACAGAAAGAAGGTGGCCTTCTGTAAGCCAGGAGGGGAGCTCTCAGCAGAAACTAAAAAGTGAATCTGCCAGAACCTTCATCTTGGACTTTCCAGACTCCGGAACTGGGAGAAATGAAATTCTGCTGTTTAAGCCACCCAGCTCGGGGCATTCTGTTTTGGCAGACCAAGCTGACTAAGGTAAGGACTGAGGGCCTGGCTGGGTCTGAAGACCTACACTGTCAGCATCTGGAGGTCTACTCTGCATAAACTGGTTGGCAAGAGAGGATAGGAGGTCTGTGAAGAGAAGAGTCTATAAGAGGATCCTGGCATGGATGATAGCAGTGAAGAGGGGAAAGAAAAAGGGGTGTCTCTTCCTCCGCCAAAACCACGTGCCAAGCTACAGTCCTACAAAGAAGAATTGTCCCCCCATTTCTGTGGAGAACTATACTGGGCTCTGCGAGGTTAAGTTCTGTTTGGATCCCTGAAAATCTTTCAGGTTGGGGGACACAGAAGGCAGCATTCTCATGGCAGGGATTACGTCAGTGACAATTGTAAACTCAAGTGGATTGACAGGCTGTAGACATCAATAAAGAAGCCGAGAAGAAGAAACATGAGAAGATCAACTGTGATCCAATGTGAAAAACTGGAGGCCTCCTGGAAATAACTGTTGTGGGGATGAAGAGAAGGTTGGAAGGTACCTTGAATTAGGGGCCAAGAATTTAGGAGTTTTGGTATAGGGGTACTGAGCCAACGAACGTTAAGGATTAATGCTTTATGTCCCTGAGCCTATAAAGCCCGGGGACTCTGGTGAATAGGTTCACTCTGGTGATACTTACAGAAATTATTTGTTTAGTAAATTAAAATATGTTTTCAGGATTCATTCTCTCTCTCTCTCTCTTCTTCTCTCTCTCTCCGCCCCCCACCTCCACAACCCTCTCTCTTCTCCACCATAGTGCCCCCTCCTTCCCCACACCCCCCACACACTTAATCCATCTAAAAGCTCTTCGGTTTTTCTTCCTTAATCCTCTTCTCACAGTTTTGAAAATGCACACACTAGAGAGTATTGCGAGGAACTTGTACGTTTCTTAAATTTGGGTCAAAACTCACCCCCAGAGTTTGCACAGTAATTTTTTAATGCAAGATCAGTATCGTCTATCCTGATTAGAATGAACACAGAAAATCTGGAATGTAGTGTCTATTTGTTCTTTCACTCACAAAAATGGAAAGCCTCTTTCTAACGGTTTTCTCCATTAGTGCAAGTAAACAATAAAAAGAATAGGTGGATTTTTTTTCTCTCCTAAACCACAAAGCTACTAAGCTTTCTCCTTGAAGAAAGCAAGAATACATTTCTAGCATAGTGGCAACATGAATTTTTTGCAGAAGGTATGTTATCAGTGTGTTTCCAGAATTAAATATGATAATAATAATTAATAATAATAATCTGCTTATTATTATCTGCTTGTTGTTGTTGTTTTGTTGTTGTTGTTGTTGTTGTTGTTATTATTATTATTATAATAAGCAGACAGACAAACAGCCACACAGAAACCAGCAGAAGTTTCTTCAGATCTCCAGTAATAAATCTTGGTAGGTTTTGTGGGTCATACTGACATCAAAACCTTGCCTGATATCTCAAAGTCAGAATATTCTGAAAATATCCATTATATTTAAGTCTGAGAGCCACAATCACATGTTTAAAATTGCATTTCATCAACGTAGCAATTTTAAGTTCAATGAATGCTCTGGAGATGCACTACTCTAGGACACAATTATCCTCACCCCACCCACCTACCCAAATGGCCATTTTGAGCACAATTATTAGCCAATGTTCTCCTGTTACTATCACTTCTCACTTTCATTTCAAATGCTCCTTGTGAGTAAATGGTGCTTTTATACACAATAGAAGCCATTTGTTCCTTCTGATGGAACTGAAATAGGAAGAACAGCAGTAGAAAAGACAACACAATTGATAAAATGGATTACTTCCCTCACTATCTGAGTCATGGATAGGCCATCTGAGTCACAGCAATGCAATCTCACAGGAAACAATATTTGCTTAACTAATAAAATCCACAGGAGGAATCTTCCCATTTCTGGCTAAAACACACTAGAACAGAAAATATAGGTAACATCGTCTTTGAGTCTTTCAGGAATTCTGGTTATCCTTGGTGAGCTTATTCAGTCGGAACATCTTTTTGGTGAACCTCTTTAGTGTGGGTATGATCGAGGTCATAATCTATGTGTTTGGCATGTTGAAATATACAAACCGTGACCCCAGGGATGTCTATTTCTAGCATGTTCTAAGAATTGTGCTCACTGAGAAGGCTCAATTCATATCGACAAGTGAGAAAGATGCTTCATTAACTCGACATTGCTAGGTCATGAATAAAGTTTCGCCTAACTTATTTCACTGAGTGATTTTTACACACTGAGCTTAGATTACAGATAAAACCTGATGTTTCTCTATCTGAACTCCAAGTACTATCCCCCGAATCAAGGGCTTAGATCTGAACAGACTCAGAAATAATATTGTGTCCTTCAGAGGGATAGAAGCAATACAGAACATCTGGCCCTGTATTTTAAGGTGAATAAAGTCTTTTTGACCTATCATTTTTTTTTATGTTCTTTAGCTCCATTTAATTGTGATCAAAAGAATCAAAGCGAGCTCTACTCTCCAAAACAGAGATATTCCTACTTTGAGAAAGCTCTAGCACATGATTGATCCTTAGGTGGATCTAGTCGTGAGTTAACTTCCAGCTACCTCTGCTCTATGTCGTGGTTTTAGGCCTCGAATTGGGAACTCTGAAAATCCTGGTCTGTCTGGACTCTATCTCTGAGTTGTCACAACCTTATAATGAGTATGTCATGGATCACTGGTGTGCCTAGTGGTTCCAAATTCTCAAACATGGACCCAGATCATCCATATGTTTGATTGACAAAACATTGCAGCCTAAGAGGTTAAAAGTAGCTAAAAGTTTTGCAAGGCTTTTGTTTTCTGTCTACAGAAATAGTAGTAGTAATAACATAAAAATAATTGAAAACAATCAAACAAAAAGCAAAGCACACCGAACATAGATGTAGAAATCAGCAGATGTTCTAACAGCCATACACCAAGAGCATACAATGGTTAAGTACTGCTAAGTGAAGAAAAATACCATGCAGAAGCAAGAGTCAGGGGAATTAGGTAGACAGATTGTAATTAGCAGTTACCTAAACTGGATCATGTCCAGGACATAAGGGCCAACATCACCTCTACCATTCTAAGAAGTGCCCTGGGACTCTTAATAAACTAACATAATTAGGAGCCCCCTCCCCATTTTATTTCCCACTGACATATGGAAGTCCAGTTCTATCTTGTACCCAGAGGTCAGTTCTGATCAGCATGGAGAATTTTTTGCATAAATACAAAATATGTTATTTTTTTCATTTATGTCATGTACTAACTCCGAGGTAACTAATTTTAAAATTCATGTCAATTTGAACATTAGCTAGCCTGAATTATGTTTAAGGACGTTATGTCATTCAAAGGTCAAAACAATCACTGTCAAATTAATAGCTTAAACAAAATTACCAGAGAACAACTTACTGTAATACTTTGATGCAACCTCACACCCACAGAGAAGGAGCTGCAAAAGGAGCAGAAATCTGCAAGTTTCAGGAGGATATTCTGGCACGATGCTAATTACATGCAAATCATTATGAGATTCTTAAAGCAGGACCTCTACAATAACCTTTCATTATGAGTTTACATTATTTGAAAATAATAACCCTTTTTTAAAAGATAATATACAATTATCACCAATGTAAATATCCATTTCCCCTCGATTAAACAAAATGACTGTGTTTTTACTGCCTGTGTACAATATCAGGAATATCATGGTGATGTAATGATATCTGACTTCTGACACTGCTAGAGAATGAATGAAGTGTTGTAACTAAGTGATTTTTACAGATAACCATATAACATTGTTCTTTATGTTGGAAGGGATAAAAATTAATAAATTAAATTGTCAAGTATTTCTTGAACACTTACCACATGAAGAGCCCTAGAATTGAGGCTGTGCCTAAAGTAGATGACATCATTTCATACTGAAAATGATTTAATATGGCCACATACTTACGGCTGTGTAACTCTGTAATGCCATCAAGCCCCCAAGGTCTCCCAAGTTATAAAGGGTTAGTTGTTCCTATAATATATGTTTCTCCATGGGGGAAAAATCACAGCAAGATTTGGCTTTAACAGTTTATGTCAGTGGAAACCATGGAGGAAACTGCAGGGTTTGGAAAAGAGGGGAATTTAGTATTAACTGAAAAGTGGTAATGGGTCCGGGAGCGAAGTAAGAACAGAGAGGGGTGGTAGGCTCCATGAAGGAAAACTAAAAGCAGTGAAAGATTCCATAATCTTTGAGCTTCCTCCCTGTTTGGCCTTAGCCCCCCGCCCCGCCCACCCCCACAAGTAAAAATGCAGCCAGAACAGGCTTTCCGCTCACACTTTAAGTGAAATACAGGTGATTTGCTCCACAAAGTTACAAGAGTTAAGGGAGCAGCTTGGTGCCTTTGTCCTGATAAAGGTGAGTCTGCTGTAGACCTGCTCCCCTGCTCTAAGAACGGAGAGATGCTGGGCTCAGGAGCCACACAGTTGGGACTCACAGATTCTCCTTAAACACCCTCCAAAACATTCAGAGTAAATGTGAAACTGAAGCAGGGAAAAGAATTCACAGTGAACTTCCGTTAAAGTGATAAAGCTGTGTGCCTGGGCTTTGGTGCCTGTATTGCTTTCGTGCTTACACTCAACTGAATTATGTTTCTTAACAAATATTAGAGATAGTAATTTGTGTTGACCGACTAATGCGTGCTGAAATTTTAATAAGACTATATTTACGAAGGAAGCAGAGTGGGCCAGCTCCTGCACTGTCCCTCTCTTTTCTATTATACCCTCTCAGAACAGTCTAGGTGCTTAGCTTTATGCCCTGCATACGGACACATCTCTTTCTCTCAAATCGGCCCTTGATTTTGAGAAATCAAACCTAATAGGTGCTAAAAGTGCTCTCCTTTTCTGGCTATTGGTAATTCTCTTAGCCCTACTGAACTTGCCAAAAACTGTAACTTAGGGAAACTGAACTAGATAAGAAGAAAATCCTGCCTACTGATGTTAACACCCAATTCTAAGTCGATAGGCTCTAAACATCTCCTCTGTGAGACTCCAAACATGAATAAAGTACAAGCCCTTTTAAAAAGAAAAAGAAAAAAAAAATACTCTTGGAGATGCCCACTGATTATTTCAATTCTTTTATTTTAGCATTACGGAAATATATGCAAACATAAAAGTAGCTACAGTTTGCTAATGCTTATAACCCTTATGTAACCAAAACAGATTTACAACTTAAATACAAATAAATCCATAAAAGTTGTAAAAATTTCAATGAATAATGTCAATTTAATGTGAAAGCTGATGTTGCTTAGTTTAAATAAAATGACCAGTTCTGTAGTAAACACAATACTCCTGATCTCTTGGGCCCAGGTTTTTCTGCTCATCCTAAGCAAAGCTGGCTGTGATTCTATTCTCCCTTCAATTTTCTCCTTTTGAAATACTGCAAAACCTTTGTTTTTTAAAGTACACATGGCACATACACACCTCTTCTATTCTCAATCTGCCTCTGTTCTTTTCTCATTAGCCCTTGACAACTAAAGTAGGACTGGTTTGGTCCCATGTGGTCATGAACACAACTCAACACAGGCATTAGAATCCTGCAAAAGCACCTGGTCACTAAGTGGTTGTGACTAGATCATTTAGATAGAATATGCTTGTTTTATCAATTTTTTGGATTGTCATCTACCACTTGCAGAGAATTCTCAGGCTTGTGAAAAGGTACCCTTAGAAAACTCCTTCCCTCTATGAGCAATCTGTCTGTGAGCTGTCTATGCAATGTGTTTAACCATCT
Organism: Pteropus medius; assembly: GCF_902729225.1. Lineage (NCBI taxonomy): Eukaryota > Metazoa > Chordata > Mammalia > Chiroptera > Pteropodidae > Pteropus > Pteropus medius. The sequence continues at coordinate 6,631,223 of NW_024349797.1, read as the reverse complement.
TGAAGTCCAGATGAAGTGTGGCGGACGATAAGGGGCTGGTAAGGGTGATGGTCACGTTTACTTCTCACTATGTTTAGCACTTAGTTAAGGTCCTCAGCTAAAATTTTCACTTTAGTCTTTTTGTGAATAGACTCGCAATACTCCAGCTTGGTCATTAGACAAATCGAGTTCTACTGAAGATGCAGGGCAAATTCAGACAATGCCAAGCACCATTACAGACCTTACTGTCAGTTATTTGGGGAATGGTGTCCAAGACCCAAACTACCTTCTCCTTTCCTCAACGGCCTCTTTATTCTCAACTCTCCTAAAAGTTAGTGCATCCACAAAGTTGATACACTTCCAAACCACGAAGCAAAGAAAAATAGTTAGAACCTAGGAACACCATTTTTAAAAAAGATCCTTGACATGGGTTAAATTATAAAACTTATGAATACACTTACACAGGTAGCTTTACATAGTGACCCTTGGTCACAATTCTGCTACTTTGTTGAAGGACTCACCTGACCATAATTCTTTTTTTTTTTTTTCTCTCTAGATGGACCTTCTTGATCACTTATTCCATAAGGATAGAGACCCACTAAGTAGCCAGGTCTATTCTTCCTAGCTGCTGCTTGGTCTCATCTGGGCAGCAATTTGGGATTCCCTACTAAGAGAAGTCAATAAGGGCCAGCTATCTGCCAGAGGGATGACTGCTGTGTCCCAGTCAGAATCATTTGAGGCCATTTTCTCTCACTGATAGAGGAGAGCAATCCACTTACAGTAGAAATGCAGTCGGCTTGCACCGCTGGATTCAATTACCCAGCCCTGGCACTGGTCATAGTGCGCCCTGCAGTCAGAAGAGGAAAAACAGGATAAAAGGTTTATCTGGTTCTCTCCTTTCCATTTTTTAAGAAAGAAAGAAAGAAAAAAAAGTGTCATTAATTGCACTTGTTAGACTTCATATTACTTGGGGGAAGCTCCTCTCTGATGGGATGGGGATTTATTTAATGAGACACAATTTTGACAGAGTGCACTGTCATGGAAAAAAATTCCTACAGTAACTAGTCAAATATTAAGGTTAATTCCTATCAATTTTATGGTCACATTCTCAAAGTGCAGACTGGGATTTTTAGGAAGTTAAATATGTTTTTACATAGAATCTTTATCAGTCCCATATGTCCCCTTAAAACTGATATCCACAAAAGATCTTGCTCCCAACACACAAAAAAGGTATCCTTCATGAAACGAGCTGCTGGACAGACGTCAGGGTACAAGCAAAAGCTGAGAATCCACCGGGATGGGCCTGAGTCAAATCTTAATTTTGATACAAAGCACTTGGGTAACTTCTAGTCTTTGGGTCCCTACTCATAAAATGGAAATTATATACTGGATCCTCATTATAACATTATCCACTATAGATAAGAACTAGCATTAAGGAAAGTCTGTCATCTACTTTCAAAGAAGTTATATTCATGTAAGAACTAAAAAGGCTTTGCAAAGAGCTAGACTTTAAGAGTAACTCTGCTGAAGTCCCTAATTGCTCCTCAAGAGTTTACAGTGAGGAGAGCTTATTAGAGCAGGTTTATATATATATATATATATATATATATATATATATATATATATATATATATATAGTGCAGGATCTTCCATATCATGAATTACTATGGATCAAAATTTCTTCATGCTAAATGAAGAAATGACATTCTTCATTGATGAACTCAGAACACATTCTGATTGTCAGTCAAAACACTTTGTAGAAAAAATTACCTATCAATAATAAATGTTGTCTTTTTATTCATATTTTCTTAGACTTGTACAGTCCTAGAAATTTAGGATAGGGGTTTATGTGAAAGACAAGCAAAGTATATATTTTTAACTTTTTTTCTGATAAAATAACATTCTTTTTATTTATAATAATAATGTATTGAAATTGTTTTGAATTGAAAATGTATGCCGATAAAACTCAAGTTAAGTGAAAATATATTTAAGCAAAAATGAATCTCCCTCTATATTAATTAGGATCATGTTCTTTTAAATTTTATATTAGTTTTGCGTATACAGCACAATAGTCAGACATTTCTGTAGTTTATGAAGCGATCCCCTGGTTACTCTGGCACCCATCTGACTCTACACACAGCCGTTATCATAGTATCGACTATATTCCCTGCGCTGTACTCTTAGCTTTGTCCCCATGACTATTTTGAAACTACTAATTTGTACTTCTTTATCCCTCACATTTTCACCCAGTCCCTCCAACCCCGTTCCGCTCTGGCAATCACCAGTTTGTCCTCTGTATCTCTGAGTCTTTTTTAAACTGACATTAACACGAACTACAGCTTTCCCAAACTCTAACTTCTAAGCTAAAGGGGCTGAAATGTTAAACCAAACCCAAAATTGTATGACATTTACATAGAAATCCATGTGACTTCGAAGTACCTTTATCACTGGCTATTGGGCAGGAACTAACGGGGGTATAGAAGGGGAGCTGGCAAAGAGACAGCGATTTGGCAGGGCTATCTGACGCCATCATGTGTTGATACACTGGCTGATCTGTATACCAGGCAGTATCTTTGTATATGACACAACAAACTGGTAGTTCGTACAGTGCCAACTGTCATTGAGATCAATGGTCCAAGTACCCTTTTCATTTCGATAATAAAGGCAATGCTGCTTGAAATGACAGGCTGAAAGCAATGGAGCCACCACAAGGGAGGACATAATTCATGCATTTAAGTGAGAAATGACATTCACATGCATTCCACTCCAAAGGTAGGGCCTATAATTTGCATTATTATAGCACCGAATCTGGTTATTAGAAAGCAGAATGGGGATGAGGACACCTGGGTTTTATGCCCAGCTCTGATATGGTATATGACTCTGGGTAAGTCATTTAAGTCCCCTGCACTTTAAACTGGCCTTCTGAAATGGGCGTGCTGCCACCTGCTAGCAGAGGAGAATCCTATGAAAGAGCTGACATTTATATGGCACTTAAATGTGTTTCAGACCAATTTAACTCAAAAGTCCAATTTATAATGTCTTTCTTAGACTATTTTTGGAAAATAGGTAAACATCATGAACTGTCATTAAGCCTTTTCCGAGAGGTTGATGATAGGAAAGAATGCACACGAATGTTCTAGGGGATATCACATAGGACAAAATTGTTAAATGTGATGTTGCCTGGGATTGTGAACAATTAGCATGAACAAAAGTGACATGAGTATTTGGTTCCGTTTTTCAAAGCTCTTTAACCAGAAGCTAGATTAGCTGGCTTCTGAAGATGGATTCCAGTTAGAATGAGAATACCCCCTCACTAAATCTAATTATGTGAATTTATCATTCTCAAGTGAATTGCCCTACTTTAAGATAAAACCATGAACATATTCTACTAGATAAATCAATAATAGATGCCAACGGTTGATAAAATTGGCCCAATTATGGGGATAGAGACATCTGCCAGAAAAAATAACAGTAATATGTATAACTAAGGAGGAATTTCATCATATTTGAATCAAATTACAGAGTCTATCAATCTGAGTGAGAAAAAAATAAAAGAAAACATATACCTTTCTCCTCAGCTCCAAGAATGAGAAAATATCAGTAAATTCGCAAAGATGGTAGATTTGTGCAACTGCCAACAGATATTTTTAAATTTGTCTTTTATTTCTTGCTACATTCCTACAACATTACTGCACTATGTAGTCAACATCGCAATATGGTTTGCTGTCGGTTCCAAGAAAAGTCAGATCCATATGTTTGCTTGTTCTTTCTCTCTCTGTGACATCTCTTCTTTCTCTCACACGCTCATTTTCTTTTTCTTTTTGGTTTTATGGAAGAGCATTTACCAGTTTTATTCAACAACTGGAGAAAGACAGTTGATGGCATTCGTCTATTGCAGCGTCTAGAACGACCTGCTTCTTTCCCTCCTCTATCCCCAACAAATAGCAGTAATAAAAGCTCAACAGCTCTAAAAGCAATCGATTCAGAAACAGTGTGGTGCAATTACCAGCCCATATGGCAGCAAAGACTTCTAGTAAAATAAAGGAAAGACAAATACAGTCTCTGCAGTGGGACTGGCCTCTGTTGCACAAGCAACCCTCTGGTCATAAAAAGGCGCCACGCAGTGCCTGGCGTGATGGAGGAGGTGAGCAGCTGGACGGCAAGGGGCCCAGGAGAGACGGTACCTCTAAGAGCCCAGTGGATTGTGGATAGGTAGGCTGTTCCAAGGTAATAGCCCAATAGCCCCCAACACATTCTATATTGGACCTGACCTCTTTGCTCTTCAGTCCCATCCTCAGGGAAACTTTTGCAAACCTTAAGGCATGACTCGTCTCTCTCCTTTCTCTTCTCTCTTCTTTCTCTTCTCTTCTGAAACGCCAACTGGCCTAGACACTCCTGCATGAACACTTTGACCTAGTTGGCATGATGACCCACCAAACACAAAGGAGGGTTGGCGTAAAAATCTACCCATCTACTGTTTTCATACAAAGCTTAACACACTATTCACAACATGAATACGACTCGAAAGGCAGCATTTCTAACGTGTGTTTGAGTTTCCTAATAATGTGGGACGCTGATATTCTCATGTTCATGAGCTCTGTGAACCAACGGGTTTGAGAGCCACTCGATTTTTAGCTTGCAGGGATGAGGATGGGGTTTTTTACTGCAGGAATTTTCAGTTTTTAATATGTTAATTGGCATCATGGATATCAAGAGAAAGGACATGGTGTTCAGTATTCCTGAAATTTATTTAATTATGATTTTTATTGTCTATGGAAAAATAAATTTATTTTTGGTGGAAGATCCTATTGGAAAGAGAATAGGCCTAGATCTGGAAATCAGATTTGGCAAATTTGTAGCAAACTGATATCAGTTTTACTACCAATCTCAAGACACTGATACATTAGTATAGCACTTAACACATTAATAAAGTTACATAAATCGATCTCCTTTAGATCACGAGCCCATCCTGGGTGAGTGCCATGTCTTTGCCATCTATTTTATATTTTGTCATACTAGCTATCAGGGACATAAAAATGACCTCAATCTATTTCAGTCAGGTAAAGAAGGTAACAAGTAGAATAGAATGTGTGATAGGATTCTTTCAAAACCAATATGGTAATAGTAATCATGTGCTTGCAGAGAGAGATAAAGGGAAGTCAAGCCAAGCCACAGAGAGGACATGGCATTTGGGCTGGTCCTTAAAGGTAAAATCTGGATAAGTTGAGTTAGTCAACAGCAAAGGGCGGGTAAAAGGATCTCAGGGACAGAAAAGAATGTGAACAGAGCATGGAATTACAAGTGTTTTATTTACTTCAATATACTATGTCCCTGATATAATGACTAAGACATAATACACGCTCAAAAATATTTGCTAAAATGAAGTCATTTCATCTTTTCATCCAACCATTCGGTGAGCATTTCCATTACTCAGTTTCCCTTTTTACAAAGTAAAGTGGTGATTATGCTTGTCTGTGCTTGCCTCACAGAGAATAACACATATAAAATGTCACTGAGAAAATGAATGTACTAAAGGAACGGGAAGAGTCTGGTCACGTTCACAGATACTGACTTTAACAATAGGTGTTACACAATGGCCCACTCTACCAGTGATGCTCTGTAAAAGCCATACATTTTTCTCTTCTACTCGCCACTGCAGATTGAAACAGTGCCTGTGGGAGATAATGTGATAATGTCCCTAGTCCACCTACACTCTAGTGCTGAAGAGAAGGGCCTGTGTTCAGTTGTGGAGCAATTTGTATTTCTCTTTCCAGTCTCCATTGCAGTTGGCTGAAAAATAAGGGCACAGCCAGTGACAGCAGCAGCAGAAGACAGAGATGATACATTTATTGTGTGGTTTTTGTGGGGTAATTTGGCCGGAAAAACCGTCGTAGAGAAAAGCTGAGAAATTATGGTCTGTGAACAAAGCAAGTTGGCAAGGTGAAAATATGTAAGGTAGAATGCAAATGTGCATTGTCCTTGTTTTCAATGAAACAGGCTTTTGTGTTTTTTAGACTAAATAAAAATAAACATAATTCAGGACCATGTGCCTTTGAACATGCTGTGCCTTTGAACATGCTGTTCTCCTACCAGGAATGCCTACTCCATCTTCTCAATCTGGCAAACTCCTAGACATCCTTTATCACCTGGTTCAGACCTCACTATTTCTACAAAGCCTTTCTTGCATCCAGCAGGCAGAGTGATTGGTTCTGTTTTGCATGCTCCTTTGATGAGGTGTTGATATCCCTATTTTTCTAGAATAACCTTGTGTTGTAACTTTATCAGAGTCTTAGATCCTGAGGACTTAAGGTCAAATACCAGACCTCATCTTTCTCTAGATCCTCAGTATCTTGTATACTGACTACCACTGTAAGTGGCACCTATTATTACTTTGCAGAGTAATATATAAAGTATATAAAGGAGCCAGCTGAGTTTCTGACATTGTGTCTATTCAACAAATTCAAGCTTACCATGGTCTTACTCTTCCCAAAACACCATCTCATCTAGGTAATTTGGTTTTCCTTGCCCTTTCTCTTTCTCTCTCTCTCTTTCTCTCTCTCTCTCTTTTAAACTCATCATGCTTTTGACTAGATTGCCCTCTCCTCTTTTCTACCCATTCAAATCTCAGCAGTGGTCAAGGCCCAGGTCAGAAATCACCTCCTCTGAGGCAGTCTATGAAATGAGAGAAAATATTTGCAAACCATACATCCAATAAAAAATTAATGTCCAAAATATATGAAGAACACATACAACTCAATTGCAAAAGAACAAACAATACAATTTAAAAAATGGCCAAAAGGACTGAATAGACATTTTTCTAAAGAAGACATATAAATGGCCAACAGGTACCTGGAAAGTTGCTCAACATCACTAATAACCAGAGAAATGCAAATCAAAACCACAATGAGATATCACCTCACACCTGCTAGAATGGCTATCATCAAGAAGACAAGTGATAACAAGTGTTGGTGAAAACATTTGAGAGAAAGGAAACTTGCACATTGTTGGTGGGAATGTAAATTGGTGAATCCACTATAGAAAACAGTATGGAAGTTCCTTAACAACTTAGAAACAAAACTATCATACAACCCAGCAATCCCACTTTTGGGTATATATCCAAAAGAAATAAAAACAGGATGTCGAAGAGATATCTGCATTTCCATGTTTATTGCAGCATTATTCATTATTCATAGTCAAGATATGAAAACAATCTAAGTGCCCATTAAGGGATGAATGGATAAAGAAGATGTGGTATATATACATACAATGGAATATTATTCAACTATGAGAAAAAAAAATCTTGTCACTTGTGACAGCAAAAATGGACTTTGAAGGCATTATACTAAGTGAAACAAGTCAGATAAAGTAGGACAAATACTGTATAATTTCAATTATATATGGAATCTAAAAAAGCCAAACTTTTAGGAACATAGAGTAGAACATAGTTACCAGTGGCTAGCTAGTGGAGGAAATGGGCAGATATTAGTCAAAGGGTATGAATTTCCAATTAGAAGATGAATAAGTTCTAGGAATCTAATGTACAGCATTGTGATTAAATGTATTACATACATGAAAGTTGTTAAGAAAGTAGATCTTAAATGTTCTGATAATAAAAAAAGAAATGTTATTATATGATGTAATGAAGGTGTTAGCTAATGCTACAGTGGCAATATACAAGTGTATTAAATCAACACATTATATATCATAAGCTTATACAATGTTATATGTTGATTATATCTCAATAAAGCTGGAAAAAGAATCACATCTTTGAAGACTACCCTGGCTACTCCAGACCTTATTGAACTCATGAAACAGTACGATGAGATTAATCTACTGTCAATAAGACTTGAATTTTTCATACCTGGCACCCATATATTTTATAACACATAGCTTCCATTTAATTAGATGATGCCATTGTTATTCCACTACCATGTGAATCAGACAGCCCACCCAAACTATATCGAATAAACTCCTCGAAGAAGGAAAGAATGCTGGGCACATCATTGTATTGCTCATTAAAAAATATAACTGCTTAAAAGTGGGCAGGACTATAAATACTGCAAGAGTAGAAATCTATTCTGCTTGTCCTATTACCAGTAAACTGAATAAAAATTCTGTAAACTCTTTCTCCACAATGCCTCAAGCCTAGCCTAACCTCTAGAATTCTCCTAAGAGGCAATCTTACGCTGGGCTGGGTACCAAGGGACTCTGTGTGTCTTCCACCAAAAAGACTGGTGCTTCTGGCTTCTTCCTACCTTCCCGTTTGCATGGCTACTGTTTGACAATTCCCGTGTCACTCCCACCCAGGTGGTACACTCATAAGCATTTGATGCTAGCTAATTTCCCAGATGAGTTTTAACCCCTCTCTACAGTAAGGACCAAAGTAAACAAATAAAGGTTGAAATTTTTTTTCTTTTTTCAGTATTTCAGAATTGCTGGAGGAAATGCCTCACTGTTTTGATGAGAAGTAAAGAAGTCTAAGTGGTTGGATTATAACGCATTCAACAAGGAACTAAAAAGCACCATGAATCATTTGGCAGAGAATTAACAGAGTAGATAATGTGCTTTAGCAACTGTGGTTTCCATTCTGCTGTGTGAGCCTTCCATGCCGATTCTAGCACCTTCGATCCATCCTGTTTTCTGCTCTCCCCTCTCCAAGATTTCACGGATCACCTGCAACTCATCGAATACCCTCCGGTGTCCTTTGGCTCACTGAGCAGCCATTTCTGTTGTTTATTCGGAGTTTCCTTCCTCAATTATTTTTCCAACTTCCAACCCTTGGGATCAAACCTTCTTAAAAGATCACCATCACCACCAGCACCAGCACCACCAACAAACCCCACAGTAATATACATCAAAATACAGGTAATTTACATCAAAACTGACCTTTCCTAGGTTTTCTATCCTTAAAGCCTTGTTTTCAGTTATGATACCACACAGGGTGATCCCATTGGAACAGATTAACTCAGTCAGAACTCCCCCCAAAATATGTTTACCTTTCAACAAATAGATTCCTGCTCATTCCTTAACAGGTATCTTCCATATATTGTGCTGAATGTTAATCAAAACAATAATAAACAGGACACAGTGAGACTGAGAGTATCCTTCACAGTTCTGTCCAGGTACTTAGCCAAAATACAAGGTGGAGACTCAATGAGAGGACACTCAACTGAGCCTTTAGAAGTGTATCCAAATGTTCTGCCACTGCCATGTGCCTTTAGTGGTTGTCCATCTTCCAAACTCCAGGGGAAGACCTAGGTGGCCAGCACTCCTCCCCTGCATCCATGCAGGTTATACCTGGACGAACTCTTTAACTCTGATGTCATCGAAACAGATTTCCAAGTATCTTGCTCACGGGACAGCCGTGTGCATGTAGTTAACACAGTGTGGAAGCAGGAATGGGGCAGGGTAGGTAGTTTAGAGTCTGGAATCAGACAGATCTAGGTGTAAGCTTTGACTGAAACCCCTCCCAGCTGAGTCTTCAGGAAAATTAAGTGATTGAATTCACTGGGTCTCATTTTCTTTTTCTTATAAGAGGGTCTCTCAATACTGACCAACTCATATAGGTCAAGTAAAAATTTTAACCCTTTATATTACACTCATATTCAATCTTCATGACAACCCGAATAGCTGCTATTGTTAACTTCATTATACAGAGAAAAATGGAGCTCAGAGGTGTTAAGTAATTATCTAAATTCACAAAGTATAGGCAACCCTATACTCTTTCTAGAACACTGGGCTGCTTCCCACTGTAACATGTGGTACTCAAACTTGCACACTTCATGGGCTTGCAGTGAGAAGGACATTAAATATTACATACAAAGTAGCTATATCAGTACTTGGTTCACAGTAGGCACCTAATACTTGCTCTTTGTTCTCTTTTCCTGAAAGCACATTTTGCTATTTTGATTCACTGGAGAAACAAACTCTGAAACAACAACAACATGCATTTCAAAACGAAGGCACTGAAGCATTCTTAGCCACGAAGTAGAAAAAGAATACTGCTAGTTGGGCTTGGCCATTTCTAATGCAGTTCTGGAGGAAGAAATGTTAACACTCGGGACACAGGGGCCCCACAAGACTGTCGAATCTAGAGCAGTGGGAACCAGGTGTGCCACCTGGGTGCTGCAGGAAAGCAGACAGTTGTCTCTTGGTACTGCAGTTTCTTCTGAAATCAAATGCCAACAATGCCCTGGTGCATGTGTCCCGAGCTGTGTGCGCTCAGCAGTGCCCAGAAACACGAGGAATTTCCCCAGGGATGTATTAGCAAATGATGTATTAGCAAATGATGTACCCCTCCCCCCACCTTCCAGGTGGTAGTAGGCTCTGCCCCGCTTTGAGTGCTGATTTCCCTGATAATAGCTTTTGTCCAAAAGCCGGTCCCTCCCTAAGTCCCCCAGGGCTGGAGCAAATGCTGTCCTCCTTGCGGGTCTGAATGAAGACAGCTCACCAGCCCAAGCTGCACCTCAGGTTCCTCTACTACTCCTAGGGAAAGACACAGAATCCTAGTGCGTGAGAAATCACTACCCAGATTTTTCTTTTTTTTGTCTTTATTGAAATAGACAATTAGTTGCTTGTATTTACATTGTACAAGTCAATTAGGACTTTTTTCTTTCCATTTATAGCTGGCATACAATATACCTGTTTCAGTTGTATAGCATAGTGATCAGAGATCACTCAAAGTGATCACCCCACTAAATCGAGTACCCCTTTTCCCCCTTACATATTTATTACATTATTAACCATCTTCTCCATGCTACACTCCACATCTCCATGTCTATTCTGCAACTATCCAATTGTACCCCTTAATCCCTTTGCCTTTTTTAAAAAAAGAGAGAAGGAATGAGGGCAAAGCATTTGGAGAAATGGTGATAGAGTAATCACAGCCAATGTTTCATTAAAGCTGCATTTTTTCACCCAAAGCCATTCACATAAACTACTGCTACACCTCTTGAGACCACATCTCCTTACATTAGAGTGTTTGGGTTTGCTTTTCTTACTCTTTCCATGCTCATTTTTAAAAACCTTTTTGTAAATAATTCTCACTGTTCCTCTCCCCTCCACCCAAAGATGTTCCAAGTTCTGAGCAGATTAGTGGCCAGGAATGCTATGTGTAAGAGTGTGTGTGTGTGTGTGTGTGTGTGTGTGTGTGTGAGGGGAGGTGGCAGATGAGCTAATATTTATTAAGCACCTCTTAAGGTGCCATCCACTGTTCAATTCTGGGAGGTAGCTATCATTGAGCCCATTTTACAGTTGTAGAAAGCAAGACTCAATATGCAGATAACTTCTTCAGAGTCACAGAGTCACAGAGCTACTAAACCCCTGAGCTGTGTCTCTAACCCATGTCTCACTAACTTAGTTTTAAATTAGGTGGCTCCTCCTTTAGTTTCTAAGATATACGAACTCTTGATTGATGAGGTAAGAAAGTGAAAACAATATGCTAACTGTGTCACAGCTATATGACTGGTGATCAGGGAAGATTAAAAAGGGAAAATATTGTATTCAGAGAGATCTCCCAGTCTCCTGACAAAAAGTCACTTTATACGTGCCAGTTATTCTGTGTGTTGATCACAGTGATGTCCAATATTAGGACAGGGTTAGGTTAATAAAGTCAGCACAGAAGATCAATGAGTCAAAACTGTCTTTGAAAATCTATCTGTTCCACTGAATGCAGTGCCGCATCATCACTCAGTAAGCATAATATTGGCATTTTGCCTTTACCAGATATTTCTCTGTTTCTTTGGTTGGGTACTAGATGAAGTTATTCGCTTGTGTTTAGGGGCCATGTTGCAGGGAAAAAAAAAATATGTACTGTATCTTTAAGGACTAGAATTATACTTTACTCAAGGAGAAGAGATGCTCAGCCTTGCGAGGCCAGTAGGAATGTAGAAATTGAGGGCTTGGCAGATTTCAACCTCCCATTCACTCTGACTCCCAGGCAAAAGCTCACTGAAGGAAAGTGTGGTTAACAATTCCACACTATTTCAATGATTCTTGGGTGTTCTCTCACTGACACTCCATCTCCCAGCATCTTCCAACCCCTCCTCTGCTGCACCGTTGAAGTTGCTTGAGTCAGAAACGTATGTGCTACAATTCTACTGTGTTCACATAAAGAGAAGTCACAGGTAATGCAAATCTAAAATAATAGGTCATCAAAAACTCTTTCCAATTAGCCCTGGAAGGCATGTGTTGTGTATATCTCTATTTGAACAGAGGTGCTTCTGGTGTTTTGGGGATATTTAAGGCTTCCAAAAAAATCAATGAAGTCGCTCTGTAATTGTCAAAATGCCATCCAGCTCAGCTACTTCCTTACTGGTTCCTTACTCACTGCCTTCCACTGTATGAACCTTATCACCTCTAAGCACCAGTATTCTGTAGAAATGGCCCTGCTTGTGCTTGCTGGTTCCCAAATTCCCCAGAGAGAAGAGGCCTCATGAGGGAACAAGGGCTCAAAGTCTTCTCTTTCTGTTTATGAGACACCTCATGAAACCAACAAGGGAACAAATAGTGTCGCTATAATTTGAAGCAAGATTTGGCTTGCTCATTAACTCAACTTAGATTCTCCAATATTTATTCAGTTTTCAGTATCTTTAGTGTATGTGGCATTAGTAGCGTGCTACTTCAGTGTGTGTGCTATTGGAAGGTAAGCTTCTGGAGGCCATGCACAACATATCCCTTTCGATTTGTATAGTTTTAAAAGAGGATTGATGTAGTAATACATTGCTGTTCACGGTGATGCCTCAGAAAGAGATGACTGCAGGCTTTTACACCACAGGATGTAATTATAAGCATTACGTTTTATAGGAGCACCCAATCTTCAGAAACAAAAGGTTTAATGTCTTATGGCTCCAGACTGAATGCGTGTGTGTTTTGGGGGCGGGAGTGGGCATTGGCACAATGTGTTCTGCGGCCTTGGACAGGCCCTTTTCTGCAGGTAGGACTCAACTAATGTTTTATGAATGAATAAATGGAAATTGGATCATTAAATGAGAAGTTGGTAAATTAGGGGATCAGCTGATCAATATTTGGTTTCCAGCCATAACTGGAACTTTTCCTGGTTGTTTTACACTGTATATTATTCAAGCTTGACTGCAATGAATGGCCATTTCCTTGAGTGCTCTCATTCCTCTCCCTGTCTGAGTCCGCTCTTCTCCCTACCACAGAAGCAAATGAGCTTCAGCCTTTTAAAAGTGAATAATAAACGCTCAGCCTGTCGTGCTGTAGCTGGCGTTATTGATGGAAAATGGCTTGATGAAGAGTCCTTGCTTCAGTGATAAACTTGTATATCAGAAAGTAAATCTTGTGGAAAAGAAAATCTATCCACCACTTGTCCTAGCAGTTGGGAGACTTATATTGACAATGAGGATTCATTTCCTTAATTCTAAGTAACTCTGAGTCTTCTCTCTTTGTACCTAATCTTCTCGTTCTCCAGACAAACTCTTCCCGCAAAGGTGGTAGTATTACATGTTTACAGATGACAGTCACACCATTTCGCACTTACAAATCACTTTTTCATCTTTGACACTCAAACATCTTCCATATATGCTAACACCTAAATCAGACAAATACCCCAGGGAAATGTTTTTCATTGAATATAACTTGTTAAACTGAAACAAAAATTTGTTTTTTTTTTTTTTTAAACTGGGTTTAACCAGCAGTACCTAAATGAAACTCAGGATTTCAGAAAATAATAATAAAACCATTGATTATATTTCTACTATGATTCCAGCACATTAGTTGTATATAATTTAAGCAAAAACAATCATATGAGGAAAGTATTTTCTTCATTTCAGAAGAATCTATGGTTTGAAAGTTTGTAACTCGCCAGAAATTATACAGCTAGTTAAGAGCCTGAGTAGGGAATTGAGCTCAGGTTTGTGTGATTACAAACCCCATGTCTTTTCCACTGACTATTACACTACCTGTCCAGGCCACTGAAAAGTAAGCTAGGCTGTGCCCATTTATTGGGGTGGATGAAGAGGTAATATATTACGTTTGAACATATTTTTATCAAGTTGCCAGACTCTGTTTCTTGATGTGGAAAAAAAAAAAAAATTTTACATAATCTCTCAGAGATACTGGGAATTGTGGTAGGTAGAATAATGGCTGCCCCAAAGATGTCCTTAAAACCTGTGAATATGCTCCCTTCATGGCACAGGGGAATTAAGGTTGCTAATTGGCTACCTGAAGATAAGGAGATTGTCCTGGATTATCGGGGTGGGACCAATGTAATCTCAGGGTCTTATTCTTTCTGCTTTTGACTATTATCAACAAGGAATGCTGTTTCATCATGCTTTCTGCGTGCTCTCGCCACACTTATTTATATGCTCTCTTGGCATTTTTTTCCTAACTACTCCATGCATGTTATTATAATGCTCTAATGAATTCGCAAATTTCTCAAAGGCAAGGAGCTTGTCTTCTGTCTGCTTCCTTCAACTATTATGGTGCTATTCATCTAGCGCTTGTTTTTGGTGACTCAACCCTGCCCCGCAGCACCGTTACTAACAGGTTGTAGGAGTAGAATCGAAAGCTCAGCTGTGCCCACTAATTGAAGCACCCTAACCTTACGGGGACACTGTGAGACTTCCGTGCCCTTAGCTCAAGGTTGCAAAATGGCAGCTTCTGAGGCAAACTGCTTGGTCTGGCCTACAAGGGCATTAATTAGACGCCAATATTTAAAAGTCAGGGCATTTAACATATACATCAGACACTTGGCTTTTCTTGAAAAGGTGACAGCTCTAGACCCACATCCCTGAATGATCAAAGTAAGAGGAGCTGAGTGGCCACTGTCCCCTTTCGTCGGGGCCTATACTCTCTAGCTTGTCACCTGGCTGGCTTCACTCAGGCACAAGACCTATCTGGCCCCTATGAAAATATGAGTCTGCAACCTCTGTTTTCAATGTGTTTATCCACCTCTGCATCAGCTCCAAGTTTTCAAGGTCTCAGCTGGCCTGTGCCAACCATGGCGTGCCAAACGCAGCCAACCCTCTAGCCAATGCCTTCAGTCACAGCCAGTGCAGGCTCCACCATCCTGCTACCTGAGGCGCACACATGGTCCACTGGCACTTCCACAAGGGAAACCACAGGCCCCAGTACCTGCAAAACATCCATCTCTCCGTCAGGGAGCTCCAAGGATAAGCACGCTTGGGAGAAGTTGGGAAGCTTCACTGACCACCTCTATCCTTGGCTTTGATCCTCCAACAGAATGTCAGAAAGAAAATAGTCTTTTGGATCTTGGCGTTAGAACACACTGTGTGTAATTAAACTTCTGATCAATTTAACAGGATGCTGGCCTATGTCATTGAAAGTGCCAAATCCAAATGTTGCAACTGATAGGTGATATTACAGATGAAGACAGAGGAATAATTTCTTCCTGACCCGAATCGGTAGTCAGTTGATGCCTTAGAACAGCGGTCCCCCACCTTTTTGGCATAAGGGACCAGTGCTGCTATGAGAATCTAATGCCTGACGATCTGAAGTAGAGTTGAGGCGGGGATGCTAGCACTGGGGAGAGGCTGCAAATACAGGTGAAGCTTCTCACTGTGCTCAACTGCTCACCTCTCACTGTGAGGCCCTGTTCCTAACAGGCCACAGAATGGTACCAGTCCATGGCCCAGGGGTGTATTTAGATGTATGAATGATATCTACCAAACTCACTGTGCTCAGCAATTTGCCTTGATAAGAGTCTACAGAAGCCAGTATCGCAGGCTAATTATAAGTTAGAGGAGGAAAAGATTTCCTTTCAAATGAATGTCTGTCTTTAATTTTAGAGAGCCCTTTTCTCCTTGAGGATATGGGGGGAAAGTCTCTCCTTTGTCATTTCCAGGAGCACCAGCTATGTCATATTATACTTTTTTTCTTGCCGGACTAAAAAAAGCACTTGCCTTTTTCATCTTCCCTCACAGAGAAGCCTGCTGCATAGTTTTATTGGTTATTCCTGCCCTTCTGTGTCCCTTTCCTATTTCTGCCTTCTTTTAAAAAGATAAATCTCTAACAGTGAATGTTGTCTGTTCTGAAGGGACCTTTGCAGAGAGAGTGTGGCTCTTCCCTTGTTTGTTTTCCATTCAAGAGAACTACAGTTGACTCACTTCTCATATTTAAATAGATACCCCAGGGAAAGGAAGGGAGAGGGCTTGAAACGGGGAGACTGCAGGGTCTTTCTTTACAGGAATGGTGTCGGGTTAGGCGCCCCCGCAGGGAGATGAGAGGAAATGCTATTATGACTATTAGATAAAACAGTCAAGGAGCCCTTGGTTAACTCCTCTTGTCTTTAAAATAGATGCTGTCCGGCTGGTGACTCTGAGGTAAATTAAGTCTGAAGGATGCCCCCATAAGCAAAGGCAGAGTGCTCTTTTCAAAAAATTTTTGTGACTTCTATTATGGCTTTTAAGAAATAGTTTGAATGTTTTGGTTGATGTACTTCATTAAACTGCTGGAAGTTTAGTTATGGTTGTTTTTGTACGTTGGTATTGAGAAACAAGAAACAAAAATGGAGTGGGCCCTGAAATCTGGAACATGACCTGGCACTCACAACTATACCATGTTATTCTCCTATTGGATATGGGCCATGTCACGGAACACCAATCTCAGACAGGGTCACTCTGAGACTGTGAAAAAGGGAGACAAAACAAGGCCACTTCTTAATTTTATCTGTGCACAGACAGTCTGATCACCATGCCAACCCTTGTGTTTCTGTAAGAGCCGCTGCTTTCCTCTCTCCTGGCTATTTTAATACTACCATACTGCAATCCTGATTTGCCTGCCTGTCTACAGCTTACCTGTTAGACTATGACACCTTTAGGTTAGGGCCATGCCATTTATTGCTTTAAGATTTATATGTACAGTGCCTAGTATATAATAAATGTGAGGTGAATGAATGAATGGATAATTTCTTTTGTTCAGAGTATTTTTGTTTCTTCACCCTTGAAAGTAATCCTTTTTACGCATCTTTTACCCATCTAAGGGTAGATGGACTATCCTAGAAGAACAGAAAATGTTGCCAGAAGCCTGAACACACTACTTATATTCATTAGAATAGTAACTGTCACAAAACCAAAACAAATAATCTTCCCATAAAGGACATTTCAGCAAAAGCTCATTGGTCTTCTGCTCATTTGGAGAGCTGAAAGGTCACCAACGTGCTGCGGATGAGTGTATTGCATGTATCTCATTCCCATGTAATCCCACTGGGCTCCAGATAGCACACCAACATGCAAGTGAATAGGCAATTCCCATTCTGGATGCATACGGCATGACCTGTATGGCCTTATAATATTGGCACCCCTAACTCAGCACGGTAGAACTGCTTTAGAAGTCTCTACGGTGCTCTGGAGGAACCAGAAGCTTCTAAGTCAGACACACCTGTTCTTAAATCTTCAGTGTCACCACTTAGCAGCTGTTCAGTGAACTTCAGTCTTCTAAAGTGATACTGATACATTTCACCATGGGATAAAAGATGATAAAGTATATAAAGAGGTGACAAGTAATAACACAATTTGTTTCAAACAGGTATAATACCTACAACTGGAAATCGAAAGATAAATGTTTCCAAGATCATTTCAGAAGAGGAGAGAAAATAAAAATTAAAAATGGGAAGAAAAGCTTCTTGCCATCCTCCAAGCGTAGTGCCTCACCTTTTACTCTGGAGATTTCAATAATGAATTTCTATTTTAATTGATGCTGCAACAGATCCATGCTTTGCATTCCAACACGTTCGTTTACTTTCTCTGTAATGCTGTGCAGGAAGGAGCTTTTAAACCAGTCAGTGAGCATAATGAACTCAAATTTTCCCTCAACAAGGGCGAAATTACAAACGTGCTTTTCACTTCCAGACAATTAATTAATTTGTTTACATGATATCCTTGCTTTGTTATATTTCATAATTCCTTCCTCCCCACTTGCCTAATCTCAAGGGTTTATTATTAACTTTTTAAGGTGTTTCTCCAGGGTACAGTG
Source organism: Pteropus medius (assembly GCF_902729225.1). Taxonomy (NCBI): domain Eukaryota; kingdom Metazoa; phylum Chordata; class Mammalia; order Chiroptera; family Pteropodidae; genus Pteropus; species Pteropus medius. The sequence goes on along the minus strand of NW_024349797.1, from coordinate 6,613,289 downwards.
GAGTATAATTTAAGAAGTATTCTTTGGTTTAATGAATTCCAGATTGAGAGATGAAGGAAAAAAGCAGACCTCAAAAAAAGCTCTAGGAGATAATTTGGACAGTTTTCACAGCTATACATCAAATTCTTCCTTTAAATGTAAGATGGCTTGTTACGGTATATCTCTCGTATCAATGTCAAGAAAGAGATCAAGGCTTCTTCCAGGGTGTCTGGCCACAGGAAGATTCACAGGAAGGTTATTTCCTAATTCATTCTCAAGCAAATTGTGTTCCTGCCCAAATGGTCATAGCTGTATTTCCATTATACACTCATAACTCAGCATTTTTGACTGCTAATAAGCTAATAAGCTTGGCAGGTGGGGTCTTGCCATGCTTTTCTCTTTTTTTCTTTTTTTTTAAACATTGCCATGTGTTTGATCGATTTGGGGCTCTCCCATAAATCTGTGTTTTTAAACTCTGAATAGAATTCACACAGGTTCCCCTAGGAGAGTTTCATTTTACAGAGCGAACATAAAAAGCCACGCAAAGTTCTGAGCTCTGTGTCATTCAGAGAGTTCAAACAGAGTTTAGAGGGGCTGGGTTTGAACAGTCATTTATTTCTTTTATAGACACAGTGTCTGGTATAGAGGAGGTACTATATCTACAGGACAAATAAATGAAGAGTCAGGCACTTTAGACATAAAACCTCTTTCAATTCATTAATTTGACATGATTATTAACATTAGACCCCTTGAATCCCAAGCCCTTTTATAATGAAGTAGCCTGAGGTAGTTATTTTTACAAAAGCACCATATTCTGTCCCATATCATGTCCCAGCCCGGGCCACAAACTGGGCAGTGGACCCAAGTACGCCAATCGACATTCGTGCCAGTGGTCTGAAAGGTGATTTGAACAAAACACTGGACTTCTCTAAGCTTTAAGGTTTTCATCTGTAGTATGATGCAAGTACATTAGAATGACCTCTAAGCCCTCTTCCCGCAACATGACATACTGTAAGATCCTTTACAATTTTCTCAGTAGGAGATAGAAAAGGATGAGAAGGAACCCAAGAGTCCCCAATCTCAGACTCTTCCCTTAGAGAAAAAATTGTATTCAAAGTAAGAGGCGCATTTATACGTTAAGCAAATGTATTAGATCTTAATTGCTACAAGTTGTTATCAATTACTATTAATTACTATAAAGCATTAAGTAAGCTGAGGATTTCTACTCAGGCTGTTTTCCCAGCTCTGGCTAATTAGGACAGACTGATTTCCTATCCACTCTTTTATCACTTCTAACATGTGTGGTCATTATTAGTTATTCATAGAATTAACACATTAGTGAACTATTAATAATTGCAATTATTAATAGTGTGCAACTAATTGATTTGGGGGTGGGGAAATTTATATATTTTGAACCTTCTCGAAGATAACTGATATGCCAAAAATTTTTAGATAGAACGCTAGATTTACTGGGAGGATTCTTATGGTCTTTCAGATGCCAAAATATTACATAAACATGGAATCACCTGCCAAATTATAAAAGTAGTGACACAGTAGATAATCTATTTTAGTGGTTAAGAGAATAATTTGCATTATCAAATAGGAGATCTGAGTTGAACTAAGGTGAGCTATTAAAACTCAAAATTACAGCTCTTCTAAATACTGTTGGTAATCACAAAGCTGTTTCCTTTTGAAGTGATTTTTGGCCCCAGGGTAGAGGATGACAATTTGCACTGAATGAAACAACATATCAGGCTGGGAACTTCACCACTGGTCTGGAAAGGGGAGGTAACATAGCCTGCTTTTAATGTGAGCTCTACCACTTCCTAGTTACGTGGTCATGAGAAAGCTCCTTGTCTCTCTGTTTTTTCATCTGTAAAGTCAGGATAATAACCATCATTAGTCATTAAGAACATGCAAATTAAAACCACAATGAGATATTACCTGGCCCCCATCAGAATGTCTATCGTCAAAAAGATAAGATATAACAAATGCTGGTGAGGATGTGGAGAAAAGGCAACACTTGTGCACGGCTGGTGGGACTGTAAACTGGAGCAGCCACTATTAAAACCATCATGGTTCCTCAAAAAATTAAAAAAATAGAACTACCATATAATTCAGCAATTCCACTTCTGGGAATGTATACAAAGGAAATAAAAACACTAGCTCAAAGAAAGGTCTACACTCCCATGTTCATAGCGACATTATTTACAATAGCCAAGACATGGGAATACAGAAATAACCTAAGCACCTACGCACGCACAGGCACGCACAGTACCTAGACCCATAGTGCTTCTCTACCTTTTTCACATTATGACACATGTAGAAAATGATAATCTTCTTATGGCACACTGGGATGAGCAGACAAGGCTGCCTGTGACTGATGATGACACGTCCAGAGGATCTGGCCTCCTACCTTATTAGCAAACTACCATAGGCTGAATGGACAGATAATTCAGCACCCTGTCTCATGATGAAATGCACTGGTTAGGAAGTTCTGGCTTGAGAGGCTTTCACAAAGGTCCAACATGAAGTATAGGGCCCCAAGAAAGAGAAGAACTTCAATGTTTCTAATTTTCCTTTCAGATTAGCATAATTGTTTAATAACTTACAGCTTCTAAATGTTATAATGATCTATTTACACGATCAAATTTCAATATCAGTGGAAACCTTAACTTGACAGTCAGGAGAGGCTATGCTCTGCTGCAGTAACAAGTTAAGTATTTGTAGCTTAACACACATATACACACACATGCTTATTTCTTGCTCATGTAAATGCTAATGTGGGTTGGTGCCTACATCTTATGCAAGACTGTATAACCCAAAATGTCTAAATCTCGGAGAAGAGATGGTGGGGAAAGAGACAGATGGAGGAAAAGTGAAACTGACTTTAAACTGCAGCCTAAAAGTAACATATTTCACTCCTGATCATAATCCATTGATCGGAATTTTCTCCAAATTTTACATCAATGGAAGCCAGCAAATGTAGAACACATCGATAATTGATAAGCACAGTTTCTATCCCACTTAATCAAAGTCCTCTCCAGTTTTAGATCATATATTACTTTCTGATACCTTAATAACTCCTGTTGCTTGTTGCTTTTATCTTAGCAAATCATATCTCAAGCCAACAGAATCAACAGGGGCCCACTAAGTACAAAATATTACAGGGTAAATATATCTAGTTACATAGGCTCGAAAAGGGTATTAGACTAGATGTCACAGTCTGAACCTGACTCACAGCTAGAACGAGACATCTTTGGTGGTTTTATCGATCATATTAAAGATCATGCCTTAGATACACACAACCTGACCATCTTAATACTGAATTCCTATTGCTTTTCCACTGACCCGACTGGTGTTTGTTAATGTAGCATTTTCTGTAAAATGTCATCAATATTTACCTTTCCCATAATCATGCTTTATAGAATGTGAAAAGTTGACATAGTAGAACCGTTTTTAAATGGAGCCAGAGAGGCTATTCTGGAGGAACTGCCTTGCATACCTTGCTCCTTGATACTTTGGTCTGTTGGAACTGGGCCAGATCTTTAAGCTGTGACAAACCAACACTGTCTTCCAAACAACTGTTTATAGAGCTAACATGAAAGCAGATACCCTGACCACAAGTACCGATGTGTATGGACTCTCTATCTAAAGATGGAATCAATAACCAATCATGCATAGGTAAAGTGTAACTCAGCTTTATAGCACCAATAGAAATTTTTTTTCTTCTATTCATGTAATTTTCTCATAAAAAACCCTTGGCCTCGTTCTGTTATCGGGACACTATTTGTGTTGCTGCCTGAATCTGTACTCCCCAAACTGTAATTCTTTGATCTCAAATAAATACTTGTTGCCTCTCATTTTTGGCTTTTTAACAAAAATCGGTATACTCTAAAAATCTTACAATGCTACTCCTACTCACCGTTTCCCTTGCTGGATGTCATGATACATGTGATATTCTGTTATTAACAGGTGTATCTCAATGTCCTAGTCTTTCTTCCTCAAACTGACTTAAATTAATTGTGCAAGGTGAATTTGATGAAGGATGACCAAATGCTTTAATTGAAGCTTAAATCCAAGGTAACTAACTCCACGTCCTCCATTGAAAACAATACTCCTTTGAATCAAGTCTTTGGACTTAGAGATCATATAGGGCAGTCGTACCCTTGATTTCTGCAAAGCTTAAAAATTAGGCTATGAGCATGAAATTAGCTGAACGGATGCAATGGGACTTTATCACTTCAAAGAGGATTGTGAAGGAGACTGAGCACAGCTAATTAAACTGTGTATTTAAATACAATTGCGATAAATGGGACTGGGGGGTTGAATTCTTATCTATCTATGTTCTCAGTGCAAATGTTAGGACAGTGTGACATTTCTACTGAGAGATAAGGGAAATGGGTCCCAGAGATAGAAAAATTTAATGAAGATAGTTCTTCATGTTTCTCTGAGATAAACAGATCATATCTAAGGGCCATCCATTTTGGAGGGCCACCTTTGGTTTATGTTGTTTCTATATTTCTCATCAATTCAAAGAAAAAAGGAGCACAATAGGTCATTTAATGGTGCTATACCTATAAAAGACCCATTCTTCCTTCTAAAAAGAGTCCCAGCACAGAATTATTTTGTTCACTGGTAGAAAACTGCTATATGCAAGAAGTGGCAATCCTATTTCATCTTCCTTGGTTTCATACTAGCTCTGTTGGCTTTCTTTCTTTTCCTCAATCACAGTAAAAATTTTGATAGTTTATTCAAAAAAAAGAAGGAAGGGAGGA
>NW_024349797.1:6600003-6608407 GCF_902729225.1 Pteropus medius | reverse complement strand
AGGAAGGAAGGAAGGAAGGAAGGAAGGAAGAAAAGGAGGAAAGAAAGAGAATGGAAGCGAGAAAGGAAGAAAGTAAAAAAGACATTTCTTTTTCTTCAAATCCAAATATGGAGAGCAGGGAAAATAAGCAGGTATAGGATGCTACACTGCCCCTGCGGCAGCGGTCTCTGACCTTTTCGGCACCACTAATGCCTGATGATCTGAGGTGGAGCTGAGGAGGCTGCAAATACAGATGAGGCTTTGTTTGCTTGCCTTCCACTGACCTCCTGCTGTGTGGCCCAGGTCCTAACAGGCCATGGACCAGTACCGGTCCATGGCCCAGGGTTTGGGGACCCCTGCCTTATGGAGAAGGTATGGAAGGAACAATTCCTTCCCAGTATTTGTTCACTCACGCATGTGCATCTGTCCACATGTAAACACACATACACACCCTGGGATATACAATTCAATTTTTAAAAATTGCAACTTAAATAGAATAATCCCATTTAATTTTTTCATACAAGATTGTTTATTAATTTTTTCATTTGTTTTTGATCTAAAGCCTCAATTTAAATTTCGCTGTGTGAATGCTGCTGCTTCTCCCACACACCAGCCTCCCAGTAACTGGACGAAAAGCTTCCTGGGCTAGGATTACAATGGTGGGAGACTCTGGGCAAATGTTTGTCAGTTTGGAGATGTGCAACTATTTCTGTTTACAGTGACAGATGCTAAGGAAACTAATTGAGAGACCTTCTAGATGTGCTATATTTTTAAGGTATATTCAAAGTATTGGTATTTTAAGGCATTTCCTCCTGCTACCCACCCCCTGGACTCAATGAAACAAACCATAAAAATAAAATTTCAAAGGAAAATAAAATGCCATGGGTTGAATACAAGTAGTTTGAAAACAAACAAATAATTACTTGGAGTTCTGTTTGCTCAAGCCATGATAATGAGCACAGGTTGGCAGTTTTCAACTTTGCTTGGCATGATTTTGCAAACTGACAAATTAGCTTCATTTTTGTTTGACTTGACTAAAGAATCAGATGAAAACACACACACACACACACACACACACACACACACACACACACACACACACACACTCTTCCTGTCAAAATCTTCTATTTACACCTCATTCTGTTTTGCATGCTTTCCCACAAATATTTGGCAATAACATTTTAGAAGAGAACTTTATTTTTCTAGTAAAGTCTAAGTAAACATATATTTTTAGAGTTTTTTTGAGCTTTAAAATTTATTTTTATTGCATTCTCACTTCTGGAAAATTGCTATTTCTCCTAGGACAGGTGTTTTCTATATTCCATTAATTTCATGACTTAACCATATTTTCTTCTTTCTCACTGGCATGGGGGATAATTCTCAGATGTAGGTGCTATGCTGGTACTTAACACATACGTCCCTATTCTCAACTTTCTGAAGAGAAGACACAGGCTTAATACATTGAATAACTTGTTCCAGATATGACAGTTAATGAGAAGTGAAGCTGGGACTTGAACGAGGTCAGTGTAACATCAAACCACACTTTTTTCACGATGCCACACTCACTTTTTGATGAAGGAGCTTATTATATCCTATATTAAGCTGAAGAAAAAAAAAAAGAAAAAATCATCTGTTTTCTTCCACCACACAAAGGCATATCACGTTTCGGAAAGTCTAACTGTAATATCTTTGGGCCCTCTTGTTTGTTAAATCATTTTCTAGACTTACTAAAAGTTTTAAGCACTATATTTTCACTGTACAAATTTTAGGAAATACTAGGGAATCCAAATCACCTATAATCCCACCACTCACTGTTCACCTTTGAATATGTGTGTGTGTGTGTGTGTGTATACACACACACACACACACATATTCAAAGTATATATGTGTGTGTGTGTATATACACACACACACACATATTCAAAGTATATATATTCAAAGTATATACACACACACACATATATACATATGCACATATATATATATATACACTTCTATTTTTTCAATGCAGACATACTCATACAGAGATATTGCTAAATAGGATTTTTATAACCTGTTCTACTTTTTGCTCCCTATTTTATGAACATTTGTCAATATAATTAAATATTAGCCTAAATTTTATTAAATACTCTTCTAAAATATTATATCGAAGTGCATGATGTATATTTATAATTGCAGAAAGTTTAATCTTATCACTCTGTACTCATAACAGGAGATGATAATCACAACCACCGTTGACCAGGGGGGATAGGGATATCTGTGCCGGCCAATTCTTCTCAAATAAGAATGTTCATGAGAAACTATAACAAGCATCCCAATAACTAAAACTTTGCCTATTTTCATGATTACATCTAGTGGATAAATGCCCCAAAGTGAAATTGTTGGTTAAATTCAGAAATAGTTTAAAAGCTTTTGATAGCGTTCTCCAAATTTCCTATCAAGAAGACTGTAGCAACTTCCAACTCCATTAGCAACATATGGAAATAAGTATTCCTCTGAACTGTTGCCAGCAATGGGTTTCATCTTTTACTACTATTACTGTTTTTGCTAATATAATACACAAAAAACCTACTAAAATCTCCTTTTAATCCACCTTTATAACCCACATTTATTTTCTCTATATAATTCTTCACATCTTTGAGATTTCTTGCCCCCAATATTTTTCCCATGCCGTTCCTTTCCTTGAAAGACTACTTTCCGTTCACAATCTCTTCGTCTTTTTGAGATCTTGTTAAAAGTCTCTCTAACCACCTCCCCAACCAGAAGCGTGTTTCCTGCAAATCCTAAAGCAGTTATTTTTATGATTACTTATTAGATAATTAACTGTGTACATCCTGTGGCATTTCTAGTTTTGTTTTGTTGTTTTAAACTGTTGCCTAATTTCGAATAATTTAACTTTCCCCATGCAGGTTTTTCTATTGTGTTTTGTGACCCACACACCTCGTGGATGCAGCAGAGTGCTTGCATTTAGAATTCGCTAAGCATCTGTTTAGCGAATCATGTCTGTTTCCTTTGTAGCATTCTCAGGCGTACATTGTTCTATACATTTATTCCCTTGTTTATTACCTACCTTCCTCATTAAATTCTAAACTCTAGGAGAGCAGGATCTATGTGCGAATAAGTGCCTCGCTCTGTATCTGGCACATTGTAGGCCCCTAATAATTATTTGATGTTGGCTAAATTAGAGAAATAAGTAAATTTACTATGCAAATAATATCCTCTTTTTTGATTCTAATGAATACAAACTTAATAATAAGCAAACTTATTAGGGCTAGATTGAAATCAGTGTTAATAGCATGAACAATGTACAGTTGAATAAATTCAACTTTTTTTCATCATGAACTGGATTAATAGATCTCATGGACAAATAGAGCCAATATTTTGCGGTAAAGACCCTTTACCTTTTTTTTTTTTTTTTTTTTTGTATGGAGTAAAAATAACTTGCAACTTCAGAGGTATGATCCAAACTTAGGCCAGAGAAACTTTGAGCTATTTCTTTTGTAATCATTTCCTTTATCACAGTATCCAGATCTTCTGCCCTTTCCCAATCCATATATGTTTAATTTAACTCCTTTTCTGATTTTGCATTGTCTGAAACTTCCTTTTGAGCAACCTGCTCAATTAGAAAGGTAGAAAGCTTCTAATAAGCCTGCATTATTCCATGTCAAAGATGATAATAATAAACCACCTTCAGTCTGTCAACCCAGCACCTTTTCCCAGCATTACATCGACTTAAATCTTTTACAATGTGCATAAAAGAGATATTTAAGGCAATAAAATTTAATGTTAATGATGGGAATCTAGCAGTCAACACCACTCCTTCTCCCCAACTCACAAATCAAGAGCAATGCTAAAAGAAAATGAGCATCATGACTGTAACCAGAACACTTATATGCTGACCTGGAAGAGCCCTATAGCAATAAGGAAAGGGTATATTTTAGTCTGAGATGACTTACTCATTTGTGGGGGATGGTTGTGGCTACATTTATTTTATGGCTGCCAACATTATAGGTTTGCAGCTAAGGGGAGAAATAAGTTTTCTGGGTGTTCAGTTTTAGGAAGAATGCAGTGAGACTCACTAAATAACATGTTAATCCTAGAAATCTCTAATCATGGGTTGGAAATTTGTGCATCTCCGCCCCCTCCCCACCCCCCACCCCCCCCCCACACACACATACACACACTTCCAATGCAGGTATGGAATAAAAAGTGGCCTTTTTTACATCTTAGAATTAGCACCAATAATTTAATTCATACATAAAGAAAAAGAGCATTTGTTAGATGGCCTTTCGAAATATTGCCTGGAAACCCTCAAGATGATTACCAAGAGGCTTGTCTGCAGTGGGATCTATTTTGACAATATTCTCATCAAAAATATTTTTGTTGGTTATAATCATAAATATGATCTTTGATTCTTTTATCATCAATCAACATATTCTTTGTCCAAAACTATTTTAGGTACTGGAGAAATGTATGATAAAAATGTAAAATGGAGCTTTCATGCCTCAAGGGATTTGCTCCCTAGTTAGAGAAATAAGATCTGCTCACAGAGTTTTCCAGTCTGACCTCTGGTTATCAGTATAAGAGAAGTTCACTGGAGGCAGACTATGTGGTAGTGGAGAAAAAGCCTTACGCTTTACTGCTTCTCTTAGAAATTTAGAGGAACGGGCAATCAAGATGAGGCTGACTCCTTGCCCCCCAGTTCTTTCTTCACTGCAAACACAAAGGGTTTCCACTGATGAGTTCCACTGAAAACATTATTCCCTGTTATTCTTCCTAGATTTTCTCCTTTGTTTGCTGAGGGTCTTAGGCAACACAGGCAAGACCTGAAACTCTCACCTGCAATATAGTTTTGTCAAAGACTTTCTCACTACCAATTACTTACACGTGCAGCTCATCAGTGCAGGCTTCTATCCAGTCTCAGTATCAGCAATGCCAGAAAATGTAGAAGAGGCTTCCATAACAATCAGTCCCCTTGAAACTTGAGGGAACATAGGTGTGACTGCAGTGTTTGAATTCAAAGAGCATCACTACATGGTGAAAGGGTCTTCCACTTTACAAAAAGGTAAAAGAAAGGCACAGTGACATTCTGGAGCCTGGGAAATATTGTAATTTGGCTATTAACCTAGTCTGAGTCTAAAATAGAGTCCTGTGATCTGCAAATTTACTCAGGCCCTCTTGGCCCCTCAAATCTCAACTCTGCCTCTCCCCTTCATTATTTAAGTCAGATTAAAACAATTTATGAAATGCTAGGGCTTAGAATTCCGATAGTTCTATAATCTCCCTGCCCCGCCCACCCCCCATTTTGGCAATAATAAAGCAATTCCTGAAATGCCAACTGACAGCCGGACTGTGCATGTGTAGCATTAGCTGCCAATCCCAGAAGTCCAGAGCTGTGAGCTCCATTTTTTCTTTAATAGAGGTGGAAGGGAAGTATTTTACTTACACAGTGATTGGAACAGATATTTTTTTTCCATCACTACATTTTCAGGGCATTGGCTTATTAGACAGCATGGTGGACAAAATTAATTAACATCTTCCAAAACAAAGCCTGCCTTATCTATTCTGTATGCAAACATGGTGAGAGTCAAGCTGAGACCCTATTAAATCCTGGCTTCTTTAGGTAACAGCTCTCAACATGAGAATGAAGAAATGCTTGACTATTAGTCTACAATATATTTTTATTTTGTGCTCACTGAGAATAGCTGTTTTGAGGGGATAAAGAACCATAGCTACCTGAAAATTGCATTAAGGAGATGGAATTGATCAGCCGAACAACATTCCTTAACTGCAGAGTATAACCAATGTGGGTCCGGCAAGTTCCTACAAAGTAAATATGATTTTGTTTTCCATCCCAATGGAAATCCCACCATCCGGTTTCCTTTAGAAGTGGCCCTTAGTGCTATTCAGCTAGAAAAGCAAGCAAGCAAGCAACAACAACAACAAAAGAAGCGAGAATCCAGTTGGTTGTCCGATAGTCACTTTTTCTATGACACAATGTAAATCTGTCTATAAAGACAACATATTTTGCATGTAGTTGACTGAGGATAAAAGAGCAACAAGAGGAATTTGACAAGGTAGTTTTAAAAACAATGTTTGATAAAGAAATATGCTCTAGTTCAAACTAGTTAACTCTAGCAGCTTTAGCGTGAGTGAAGTACAGTAAGTCTCCAAGAAGTAGTTTGAAAAAAGTAAAATAGCAGAAAGCTCCCCATGAAGGATCTGGGGAAGAAAATGTTTTAGAACTATAGTGACTATCAGCTAGATTTATGAAGATTTCCTTGACATCCCTTTAAAAGAGAGAGTTCACAGGTTACAGAGATGCAGGAATATGTATCCAAGAACTGTATGCCCTTTTTTCTTCTTAAGAAGAGTGACTACCTCTTTATTGTTAAAAATGCTGACTAAGATATTCTTAATTCTTGTTTTTCCTGATAGTCAGGAAGGTAGTTAGAAATAGAGCCCTAGCATGAAAAGAACTTCATTATTACTATATAGATTTATTTACTTCCCTGTATAAAAGTCACAGACTGCTAGTGAGGTTGGCAGGAGCAATGAGAGAAGACACCAATAGGATTGGTTTGTGAAAGATGTAATTTCTAGGTCTGTACTCTGAGAGCACAGATTAGAATTTATAGGCTGCATGGAAAGGAATACTCCTAGACTTCCTTGAAATGAGCAGTTCTAGCCATATGTCTCTCTGATGCTTCACAGCATTCAATGGCATTATTCTATCCTCCTGGGAGAAGTCCAGATACCCTAGTACAGCAAGTCCTTTGTGATCTATGCTTTTCTACCTCCCCAGTATTGACCTGGACAGCTCTACCTCTTTCCCTCTACATCAAAATTATCCTGAATAACTGTATCTTTCACAGAAGCATTGTACTCTTTTTCATCTCAATCACTTCTGTCTGGAATCATTTCCACCATCTATATTTCCCTGACAACCATTTATTAAAGATAAACATAGATACTTCCTTTTCAAAAAAGATTTCTCTGGCTCATCAGGACTCTATCAGTCAATTTTCAGAAAGCTCTTCACAATAAAAAGGGAAGTACTACCCAACATTTTATACCCAGCCAAACTATGCTTAAGTTTCAAGTCTACAGATAAACTGTATTTAACGTGCAAGAATACTGGAGATATTGAGGAAACTACTAGAACAACTTAAGTCAACCAATATATGAGTGGAGAAACTATGACAAAGAGACTGGAGGTAAGCACAGACTATATAGTCTCTGAAGAAGGACTACATCTAATCTAATAGGTTTATGTGATAGACCGGACTGAAATATGCATATGTCAAGGCATATGAAATATGCCTTGACAATACAGAAATGATACAACTAAAAGTAGTTGGAGGAGGAAAGAAGGAAAGTGGATGCCTGAAACCACAGATGCTATCAAACACTAGAAATACTATGTTTTCTCCTATACATACATACCTGTGATAAAGTTTAATTTATAAATTGAGCAGATTAACACCAATAGTCATTAATAATAAAACAGAACTATAACACTAATAATAGAGCAGAACTATAACAATATGCTGTAATAACAGTTATGTGAATGTGACATTAAGTAAAACAAGGGTGACTAGAACACAAGCACTGCACCACCATAATAGTCGATCTGATCTTAGACTACTCAGTGACTAATGGGCAGATAGTGTACACCACGTGGATATGCTGGACAAGATGATTTGCATCCCAGGTGGGACAAAGTGGAATGGCATGAGATTTCATCGCACAACTCAGAACGTCATGCAATTTAAAAATTATGAATTGCTTATTTCTGAAATTTTTCATTTAATATTTTAAGACTGTGGTTGACCACAGGTAACTGAAATCATAGAACACGAAACATTAGATAAGGGGTTATGTACAATGAAGAAAAACTTTTAGGAATAAAGCTAATAACAAAATGTGAGATTTATATAAAGGGCATAAAATAAAATTTAAGGTAAAGAAAAGACATATCATGTGCTTGAGTAGAAGGACTCATAGAGGCCATAAGGGTTACAATTCTCTTTAATTATAAATTAACATTATCTCAATAAAAAGGTATATATATTATTTGTTTTATATATTTTATACATTTTATATGATATATTAATATACATACGCAAATACTTTTTTAAAAACTAGGGAAACTGATTCAAAAATCTATGTATTAAAGAAAACAAAAAAACTGAGAAAAGTGAGGAAAACTCTGAAAGGAAATTCTGAAAGGGAGAACTAGCTGTCCTATATTTTGAAATCTATTATACAGTTTCAACAACTAAGAAATGCATGTGAACAGAATGACCAACATAGCAGAATAAAAATCTAGAAACAGACCCCACAATGTTTGGGAACTTTGACTTAAATGGGAAATGATGGCCTATACAAGCATTGTCACTGGGATAACTGGGTAGCCATCTGG
>NW_024349797.1:6532611-6599872 GCF_902729225.1 Pteropus medius | reverse complement strand
ATATATATATAAATTTGTATTAACACTTCATACTCTATACATGGGTAAATTCTACATATATTTTAAAAAATGAATATGAAAATAAAAAAACATATTAGTGCCAACAGAAAACATGGGGTGATTACTGTGAAAAGCCTCTTTTCTAACTAACACTCAAAATACAGACACCATAAATGAAAAGTTTATAAAGGGCATGTCAGCAATATCTATTGAAGTTACAAATGCATGAACTCCCTAACCTTGTAATTCTACTTTTCAGAATATTTCCTACAGATATACCCAAACATGCATAAAATGAGTCATGTATAAGGTTATCTGCAATATTACTTACAATAGCAAACAGCAGAGGACTGGTTAAATAAATATGGTATGTTTATGCAATGAAATATGATGTAGCTATAAAAAAGAAAGAATGAGGAAGTTCTCAATGTACATGGAAACAGAGCTGAGATATATTGAGAAAAACAAACTGAAGAGTTATATATACAGGATGCAATTATTAATTTAAAAGAAGGTGCAATAAGAACATATGCTCATCTATGCTTGTATACATGTAAGAAAATGGGAAGCACACAAAACCAGTAACTGGTTGGTTTCTTGAGCAGATGAGAGACAGACAAGAGGGAGCATTGTTTTCTTTCTTTCTTTTTTTTTTTTTTTGCAATCATATTATTATCAATTCAAAAATTTAAGAAACAAATTGAATTAAAAACTAAAAATCTCCCATCAAAATACCAAAGAGAGAACTGTAAGAATCCAACACTCCCCAAGATGAAACACACCTTGCGGTGATCGAAGCACACCTTGAGTTGAGTAGGCGGTGGCCACTGGATTTTAAAATCATATTTACAAACTCTCGTGTGACTGGAGAGCACCTGAGTGTAGTATCTGCTTTCAGTCTGCCCAGGGCAGTGACTGAGGTCACCTGCAAAGTAGGCAGCATTAAGTGGGCTACAAGCTGAAGGTTTTCTGACCTCAGAGGCTTATTGCCCTTTGTTCTAACTCTAGTTCTCTGCTTATCTTTGTACCATTTGGGGCAAGCCAGCTGGCTCAGGCTCCTCATGGAAATCAACCTTCATTAGCTGGAGCACTAATGACTTAACTGATCTGCAAAGACCAAAGCTTTGTAGTGCCCTAGAGGAAAAAAGCCAGAGGCCTGGCTCTTTGGAGTTCTGAGATGTCTATAAATTCAAATAAGTCTCTATTTCTCTCCTGGCAGTTTAGCTTGAAAGGTCAGAGTCTTGTGAGGCACTTCCCCTGTTGGTCCACCTTTTACTCCTAGCCAAGCATTCCTTTTCCCAAATGTGTGTTTTGAGTTGTCCCTCTTGATTTAAACACACAAATCCCCCAGAAGGGAAGAAAGAAACCTCTTTAGATAGCATATGTATTTTATGATGTGATAAACAATGCTACCCACATCCTGCTATAGTTTTTTCAGAGAATCAATGCAGAATTGTTCACTTATCTGTCAAAGTGTCATTATCCGTTAATGGAAATTAAAAAAAAAAAAAACTTTTAAAAAAAATTAAAAAAAAAATCATACTTGGAACACTTCAAGGCACTCTTGAAAGGAAAAGAGTTTCTTATAACATAGATGTTTAATTCTAAAAGTAGAACAAATAAACCCAAAATAAGAGGAAGAGGAATAAGAAGGAGGAGGAGGAGGAAGAAAAGAAACAGGATTGATAGGCTAAATAGTACTCACATATAGAAAACTAGCTCTTATTATTGGGGACTACGTAGGTGCCCTGATGGACCATCTTCCTTTAGCAAAAGCCATGTTGCCTCACTTCCTGGGGATGCTGTCAGCAAATGGAATGTAGCTGTCAGCAGATGGCTTGTAGCAGTCAGCCTCTTCAGGGTTAGCCTCAGTTGCAGTGGCTCTTTTTGCTCATGGTCACCCCACTTCCTGGAACAGCCCACATCCAGTGACTGATCATTGAGGAGCACAAAGCGCTGGCATTCACCACTCAAACTGGGGCAATTCCAAAGGACGCTTCGAGTTCCTGAGCTTCTTGTGAGGTTAGCTGAGGCCGCCATGGCACCTGTGGCATTCATTGTCTCTTCTCTCTCTACCACATCCCGCTTCTTCTCTCTCTTCTACAGGGGTTGATCTCAAGGACACTCCTCCATAAACATCCTGTTTGCCAACTCAAAGAGTCCACTTCCCAGGGAGCCCAGCCTGTAAAAGGCAGGGGTTTTACATCTATCTCCCTCAACCCTCAGAGTACTCTGCCTTAGATGTTACCATTTCTCTTTCTTTGTGAATGAAGAAACAAAGACTGAGAGAGTTAAATAATTCTCCCTGAAGTACACAACAAGTAAGCTACAGAACTGAGATTTAAACCTCCAAATATGTGACTGAGGAGTACCCGCTCTTTGAGCTCCAGTACTTCATCCCCTAGACATAATCACTGATGCCTTTTCTCAGGCATCATTCCAAATTTTCTGAAGAGAAATAGTCATTTGAATTCCACACACAAAATGAGACCTCTCATTCATTCTTCAGTAGGGAGCAGCAGGACCCAGATTACCTGAAGCTTCTGTTGGGTTGAGTCTCCTACAATTACCTTACTAGGTAAACCATGGTTCTAGCGTCAGCACCAGAGGTAAAACCATGTCAACTTGAAAGGCGTGATCCAGGTAACAATTTCTAAGTCCTTGCAATTAGAATTGACTAAAATGGATATGTCATAGAATGGGCAACGAGTCTCCAACATAGTATCTCTGTCTCTACACAAGAAATAAGTTTAGGCTTCAAGGGTTGTTACTGCCAAAGGAACTGATGGAAGTGTTCTGGGTATTTATTTTTCTGATATGTGCTATATCTCACGATTGGATAATAATGGGAGGGGAGAAGCAAAGAGCAATAATGTTATTTTTGCAGTCCAAAGTTGAGCAAAATGACAAGGCGTCATGAGCTACTTTCAGCCATGAACTGATAGGACAGTGGAGTTCTAGAATCTTTTAGAGAGAATCTTAAATTTTAAGCCACTCCTCCACTTTAAAATGGTGCTCGGTTTCTCCACTTATCTAAGAATGGAACTGGACAAAATTGTTGGAGAAAAAAACAACAGGTGCTTGAAGATTTTAAGGAGAAATGTTAGGAGAATAAAAAAAGTAGAATAAAAAGTAAAATATATACACGTTTCCTATATATACATATTGTGTGTGTGTGTGTGTGTGTGTGTGTGTGTATTTCTTTCTATCAATCCCTCATTTAATCTTTCCTGATTCAGTCCTATGAAATAAATAGTTGTTTAGAAACAGGTTTCATGATGTGATACATTGTACATTGTGTTCCGTTTTTATTAGTTTGCTCTATTTAATTGCTTTATGATTGTGTACAGTCCCTCGGAGTATAAATATTAATTTATTAGTGTAATAGTATTTTATATTATTGAACACATTAAATTCAGAAATGTCCCTAGATGCTGCCAGCAGGACAGACTTCTTATAATCAAGTGACTAGATGGGAGGTCAAATTATTTTGTTGAATTTGCACTCGCAGTTCTATGATTTGGTGGCAAGAATGTTATCAGCGGAGCCATTAGTGCCACAGTAACCTCTGTCTTTGCACATTTGCAAATTACAGATTCACATCTTTGCTCTGATTAGTTCCTGAAGTGCTGAACAAGAACTTGTAATTATGCACTGCAGTCCCCTCTCCTGACAGACTGACATTACAATTTGTACCCAAGCCCATATAGCTACAGAATGTAAAAGTACTATTGAATGAAATTAGTTCATTTGGATCCACTTGTATTAATGGAATATGCCATTTATATTGCAGAACTGGTTTATCTTTTATTCACCACTGTTCTCAGCCTCCAGTGCTAAGGACAGATTATTCCCTCAGTGTTCCAGACTGAACAATTGCTCTCCTATGGAGCTCATGGCAAAGGGTGGTTTAGTGGGTGGTGAAATGTTTTAGTCATCATGAAATCTGTTTTCCTGTCATGAAATCACCAACTCTTTTGATCATACAGGATAGGACTCTTCATACCTAGATGCATGAAACAAATAAAAATGTCTAAAGAATCCACTCCATTGTCAATCATTGCAAGAATCAAAAAACACATCATATCTCAGAGAAAGTATCAGATTGCAAAAAAAATCACTTTCCAATGTTTTGAATACCTCAGAAAAAATGCCTTACGTGAATTACTAATGGTTCATCGAACTTGCTTCCTCGTACGCCATTCTTAGGGTGTTATACCCCTGCTTATCCAGCAAGTCCAAACCTACTTAATTCATGTTACTTTATGAACATATAAGAGCACCAGAATAAACACTGGACATATCATTCAATGTGGTATTCTTATCATAGCCTCTGCTGCAATCCCACTATTATGGGTTAGACTCATTTGGTCAATTTTCCAATACTGAAATGAATAAACTTTACCATAAGTAGCAGTGTTTATACCTGGAATAAGTGCCTCTTCTAAGAATCATAAAGATAAATTATAGCGTTTTTGAACCAGTATTTAAACATTGACCTGTCACTTAAACTATTATATTCTATTTCTATGCTTTTATAATAATGATAGTTAGCATTTTACAGAGGGCATATTCCATGCCGGGCATGGTACTGTGAGTTTTATATATATCATCTTCTTAGAAAATGAAACCGTAGCTTGGAAAATTGACCTAAAGTGGGACAATTACGCCAAGTAGTTGGATTCTAGATCCCATACCCTTACCAACTATTGGTTTAGTGTAAGTTACAGTTGATGAAACTATTACAGAGCTCTTCTTTGGGTGTCATTTTCAAAACTTTTATAAAGTGAAAATATTGGATTAATAGTTTTTTTAAAGTTATTTACTCTGAGCTTGGAAAGGTCATCCAGTTGAGGAATAAGGTCTATAATCAGAGGGAAAGTAGGATTTGGAGGAGGGCAAACCACGGTCATTAAGAACTGGTCAATTTATTATTGGGTTGATGAAACAGATTGAACTACTAAATGGGGATGAGTTTGCAACGTTTAAGGAAGCTCAGGGTTCACAGTGAGAGAGATGGGAGGTACTGTTTGGAATTGGTAAAACAGTTACCTCATAGGAAGGAAACCTAGGCTGACAAGTTACAAATCAGTGCTACACTTAACAGCAAGCACAGTCAGCCTTCCACATCCGTGGGTTCCATATGTGCCAGATTCACAAAAATATTCCCCCAATGTTCCTTTGTTGCTGATGTGTTGCTGATGTGCACTATATAGTTAGGCCTACAATGGTTGTATCTGTACTGAACAGGTACAGACTTCTTTTCTTGTGTTATTCCCCAAACAATACAGTATAACAACTATTAATATAACATTTATATTGTATTAGGTATTGTAAGTAATCTAGAGATAATTAAAAGTACACAGGAGGATGTATGTAGGGCATGTGCAAATACTATGCTATTTTATATACGGGACTTGACCATCTGTGGATTTTGTTATCCTCAGTGGGTCCTGGTACCAACTCCCAAGGACACTGAGGGACAACGACAGTATGCTTCCGGTAACCTGAGGTGGTTAGTGGTAAGGGAATCATTTGGAGAGCCAACACTTTGGCAACTTTCAAACACGTAGAACATGAGGAAAAACAGCCCAGAGACTCAAGTTTACTTGAGAACCAATCTCACTCCTGGGTCCTTTCCTCACACTCCCATGGGCACTGGTGCGAGTGTCAGATCCTGACCTTTGTAGCAGGAATGTTCTTGGGCTTCTGTTTACGTCTCCAGTAGCAGTTTCAGTAAAATTTCCCCTGGAGATTGTGCTGGGGAGCTAAAGCTTCAATACAAATTTCACATCACATGTCTAGAGACTTTGTTTCACTTGCTGTGTTTCAAAAGGGAGGGGCAGCCATCAGGCGACCCTCTCTGCTGTAGACCTGGGTTGGGCTTTTCTCTTTGTTTCCATCTTCTGTTCTTACTTTTTCCTTTTTAACAGAATAATTAAGAATCCTTCCAGAACCTAGAACCAAAATCTGTCAAATTAACATTCTTTTGTGATCCACTCAAAATTGAGCAGATCACACATGACATCAGGTCTCTTGCTCAACAGCTGGGGTCTCATTGTGGAGCAGGGGGTGTGGCAACACAGATGAGGCTGGGAGACAGAGTACTTTCCCCGCTTGAGCTAAGAGTTGTTTTTAATTACTCGCAGCCTCCTCCCCCATGACAGGCTGCCTTGAGACATAGCTAAGCTGGAACAACTCTTATTTCCCCAAAGGCCTCAAGGATATATATTGGCAGGAAACTGTTCAGCGACATCCCTCAGAGACTAATGGTAGAATGCTGTGAGCAGTGTCAACGCATCTGAGAGTCAGACTGTGGGGTATTTCAAAGATGGACATGTTTCTCTCAATCCAAACCTCCTAGTTCTAGGTATAACTGGTTAAAAACTTCATTTTGTTTATTTCTCAGTCCTAATGCTAGCTTCTTCTGTCCAGGTCTGCTTTCCTCTCTGCCCTTCAGTTTCTCGATTAGTGTGAAGAGCACACACGGTCCAATCGGGCAGGAGAGCCACAACGTACTGGGAATGGGCGAGGTTGTTCCTTCTTGTGGCCTCTGCCAGTTAATCTTCCTTAGCTGTATTTGATTCCGTAGGATGTCCTCTACGCATAAGCTTTTCAAGAGCCCGTTAACTTCCTTGTTTTCAGCTATACTGCATTCCTGAATGTGTGTATGCCTTCCTGATCTCTCACCTAAGTGCCTGTTTCCAACAGGACATGGTGTATCTCCATTTGATTTTTTTCAGACATCGCCTCGAATTCAACTAATCTCAACTGTCTATATAATTAAACCCCCTTCCTTAAAAGGTCATTTTAACAGTAATATTATTTAACTTTGATTCCCTTAGGGTGAACCTCCTGAAAACATTTTTCGGCAAATAGAAAAGAAGCTCTTGGTTTACCCTCCCATCTGCGTTTTGATTTGGTCAATGCAACTGGATCTGCAGTTTCCTGAGGAATGTATTATAGACAGGTGTCTCTTACAACTAACTCTGAGCACTGCACACTCACCAACAGGTGAAGGTTGGTGGAGATCTATAGAAGAATCCTGAGCTGATAACGTGGAAGGTCCTTACCATGAATTTCTTCTTTTATCTTTTTCGAGGGTGTTATTTCTCTGTGTTGTTTTTGAAAATTATCATTTAATCGATTGAGTGCAGAGAGATACAAGTCTTTGTCCTAATTCTGATATTAGACCACCTCTTTAGAGAAAGAATTCAGTTCTCTGAAAATTTAATTCAGCAAATATTGAAGCTAATGGTAAGAACACTGAGCTAGCGATAAACCTGCACTCTTTTTTTTATCCCTTTTGACTAGAGTGACAAATAGTGTGTTTCATGAAATGGGTTATTATTTTATAAAGAAACTGATAGGATTTAGCTCTAAAAAGATATCCCCAAATGGCCATAGGGTTATAGTCATTGGAAGTCATAGGATACTGGGAAATATAAAGACAACAATGATTATAACAACTGCTATCATTTACTGAAGGCATACTAGGTGCCAAGCTCAGTATTAAATATTTCACACATACTACTTCATTAGCTCCTGTTGGTAGCCATACGAATTAGGTATTATCAGTACTATTTAATGGACTAAGAAACTGAACTGTAGAGAACTTCAGTGATTTGTTCAAGGTGGCAGAGCCTAAAAGAGAGCTCAAGTTCACTTGAATTCTTTATTACTCCCTAAGACATGCTGATGACAAAGTATTTGCTCACTCCAAAACTGTGATAAAGAATATCAAGAAATCTCTTTATGAGAACCAAGGCAAATGTGCATGGGCCCAGACACCCCAACAGAACATCACAAATCTTGCAAGAGACAGAGAGGTGGTGAATTTTCTATCTCCTATAATTCTGTCTACATGCCATCTTGCCTTGTTCTTCAGAAAATGGAGACAGGGTATCTACAATGGCTACAATGGGAGACTCAATTTACAAATCCAGTGATGCAAAGTATCCCTGAGGCTTATTCTGGGCTTTGATAGAAGCAGGGTCTGTTAAAGTAATTGAAAAAGGACAGGCATTGTGTAGGTACATACCAAGCACACGGTGACACCCCTATAGCAGTTGGAAATCTCCATCTCTCTATTTCTTCTCCTCCCTATTCTTCTCCTTCTCTTCCCCTTTTTGGTATTTAATTAAACAGAGAACATGGATTTGCATTCAGAGAAATAGTGTGCCTCCATTTTCTAGACTTTTGCAAGAGAAACTACTTTCCAATTCACGAATTTAGTGTTTTGTTTTTCCTTTTAAAATAATTTTAGACAAAAATACTATAGAGATTTTCTGTGTACCTTTTACCAACTCATTAGGTTTAAGTCACGCCAAATACATAAGGATCCTGTGAAACTTAAAGCTAGACAGGCTAATCTAGGAATGGATGCCTTGCGAAGAAAAAAATACTGATTTCACTGCTGTCTGTTCTATTCTCCTCTGTGTATAACTTAGCGTCATTTTCCCTTCTAGGTTAGCTTTGGTATTAAAAGTTCAGGACTGTATGAAATGATTATTCTTATATTTTTAGCTGTTCAGAGTGCTGGAAAATATCTTCAGAATTTGGTTTTCCTTTTCAGAAATGTGACGCTCTCTATTAAAGCCTTTATATCTTTCAGTTTGATGCCGTGATCCTTTATATCTGTGGGACTGTTTGGTCGATGTCCTGGAAGAATGAGCCACAGAAAGTCACGATTGGAGTTTCAAAGACTGGGTGGGAACGGTAAGGAAGGAAGTATTCTCCATAGCTGACATATAAATCAATGGCCCAGTTTCACATTTTCTCTTGTGAGACCTTGCTAGTAGGTGTTTGGAAATGGAAGAATGATTGATACCTTCTCCAAAGCAAATAAAACATGTAGACTAAAGTTTCATGTTAGAACTTTTCCTCAGATTTTCCCCTAGAAGAAATGCTATGGAGCCTTAAAGGATAACTGGAACCAGAAAGGAAACTGTCAAATAGGAAGACCGAGAAAAATAAATCGATACCACCTAAGTTTGCTGGAGGAGTAGAGACAAAGGGGGCCAGAAAAGACAAAAAAAATCAAAATGACAGCGAGGTTTCAAAATGCTATAATAATGAGGGCTTTGGGATATTATGGGAATGAGACTTGTTTGTAACAGGTGCAAGATAGTCTCATCTCATTCTGGATCGAGTTCTGAAGATGATCACTTGAATCAAGGTTAACATTTGTGAAGCTTAGCAAATATAGTTCCTGAGAACTTGTTTTGACAGCATCATCCCTAGCTCTTGGCCAATAAGGGCCACTTTTCTCTTGAGATCTTTAATAACTCTCGATAGTTTTGTGTGAAGAGGTAAGTTCAGATAAAGTGGCGGTTCACTGGCTAGGGAAGAAAGACTCCTATTCTTACAGTCACTTACTGTGGTGGACAGGCCCTGATGATTAAGGTGGGCACGCTTTCTGGTATTCACTTCCTTATACAATCGTCTCCCTTTGAATATGGATAGGACTTGTAGTTTGCTTATAAAAATATTACAAAGGTGTTGTGCTATCACTCCTGTGATTATCTTATATAAGACTGTCTTGCTAAGAGTCTATTGCTGGCTTTGAAGAAGCAAGCTACCATGAATTCCTGGTGCTGTGAAAAACCAAGCTGTCACAAGGATATGAAACTTGCCAACAACCTGAGTGAGCCTGGGAGCAGACCCCTCCCCAGTGGAGCCTCTAGATGAGAAGCCAGCCCTGACATTTTGATTGCAGCCTTGCCGAGGACCGAGCTATACCATTCCCAGGCTCCTGACCGACGGAAACTATGAGATAATAAACATGTATTGTTTTAAGCTATTAAATTTGTGGTCATTTGTTATACAGCAATACAAAATTAATACACATGCCAAGTGTCTAATCTGCCTGGACCTCTATATTATATGACATATAACAAAGTAATATGAAATGTCTTCTCAGAGAACATTCACAGTTTATTAGAAAAGACAAAATACCAACCAGAAGTGACTTTGAAAACTATTTCAGGTAATATGTAAAAGCAGTTAGCTCTTCAGTATAACCATTTCTTCTTCTTTCGGGCACATTTCCCAGCCTCCAATGAATCAAGGGTTGGCCATGTGGCTGAGTTTACATATTTTTCGCACCTTCTTTTTAATGTGGAATGTGAACGAAATTATTGTGGACTGCTGTCAGGTCTAGCCCATAAAGTCCCCCCGCCGCCCCGCTCCCGCCAATATAAAGTATTCATGTTCTCTCTCCTTCCAACAGCTGTATTTTGATACCAAGAAACCCTTGGAAGATACGCTGAAGAGGACAGCATCTCTGTTGACTAGGTTCCAGAATGACAGGGTAGGGCAGCCCCCTAACTCGCCTACTGGAGTCACATTGGGCTTTATATATGTGAGATAAATTTATTTTATGTTTCAGCAATTAACATTTTGGGGACCTATTTGTTACAGCAGAAACTGTCTTCCTGATTTTTCACACCTTCTTTTTAATGTGATTTGATATTTCAAAGTGAGTTCAATATTCTGAACACAAAAAAATTAAAGTGATGATAATTTTACTTTATGCTTTTTTAAACTCCAAAGATACAGATATACCCTACAGGGAAAGAGGGAGGAAAAATGGGTTATGTACCCTCTTGAGAATTCCTCATTTGTAAACCAAATAAACCATCATTTTAAATTTGAAACACTTTATATTTCATCATGAAATATCCTAAATGGGTCAAAGAGCATGGAGAGAGAGGAGGTCGGAAAGTTGAATTTGCTTCAGGAAGCCCCAGAGAGCCTATTTATGTTGTGCCAACGAGGTTTTAGTATTTGTTTCCAAATGGTGTTATCAATTAATTCACAGGCAAACTGGGATCTGTTACCTTTGGAAACTCATATCCCTACCACATACATTCAAGAACAAGATACTTAAAACAAAAGTCAGCTAAGGGAAAAGCATTAAACTGGATGTAATAAAATACACAGATAAAAATCAGGAAGAGATAAGTAACCATTTAATATTGCAGAAGAAATGTATGTGCTGTCAAGCGACTCTGAAGAGTTTTAGCCACAAATAAGCTTCAGCCACTAGAACCTCCAAACGTCATGTCACTTGGCTGGCCAGGCTCTTTTATCATTGCTGATGGGCAAAAAGGAAGGAAGTGGCTCCATTCAGCTTACTTAGCTTCTCTTACCTGATTCATTCTTCTATGTCACAAGCCAGTCAGTCTAAAATCTGGTGACAAGTGAGGAATGAGTGTGTGAGAGCTTGCAGTAAAGGGAGCTGAGTGAGAAAAAGTGAGAAAGATGTTGGCAGAGTGCAGAGAAGTTTTGAAAACCAAGAAGGTTATCTTAATGGGGTAGAAAAACAAAGACCTAGTCTCTTTTGGGATAAAATGATGGAGACCAAAATTAAGAGAAAGTAGGCAGACACACACTCAGGTCTCTTCCACTTGAGCCTTGACCAAAATAGAAAAGAACTCAGGCTAACTGCATAGAAAAAAGCCTAAATTAATGTTAGATGTTGATGGGAGAGAGAGAGAGAGAGAGAGAGAGAGAGAGAGAGAGAGAGAGAGAGAGAGAGAGAGAGAGAGAGATGGTCACCCTCCAGTTTTTCTTATGTTTACTTACTTAAAGACAAAAGGTTCCTTTCTTAGAGTTTTAACTATTCTCAGAACATTAAAGGAAAGGTCAGTTTCCCTAAATGCACAACAGGCTCAAATATGAGAAAGGATACTTCACTCAGAGGGTCTGTCCTCTCTCTGCAGCTGTTAGGAAGGCAGAGGAGAGCATGCATGTGACTACTGGCTATGTGGTCACGTCACCCATTTTAGGAGAAAACGGTGATAATTTCAGCTTGGTTTTTAAAAGAGGATTTAAAAAAGTAGTCTACCTCTAAATAGCCTTTCTTCCCACTGTTCTCTTACTTTCAAAGTGTCAATTCCTTGAGTTGACCAAGCCACACTGGGAGTCGGTCAATTAGTATCATTCACTAAATACACAAGAATCAGCTCATATGGGGAATGACAAAGAAAGACAGTGTCTTCGCTTTCACAGACTTCTTTTCTCAGAATTCCCAAATAATAGAATCAAATATTTATTTCAAAATCGTTCCCCAGTCCTATGTCTTTACAACGATTTTTTAAAGTATCTGAACCTTTTTTTTGAACACATTCTTAGTGAAATTTCAATGTACCAACCAGATGACAGTAGAATAAGGAAAAGCGAGAGCCCCAGCTTCCGGCCCGTCCTCCCTCTACCACGCCACTGTCATCACTGGTGGCCTCCTAGGCACTTCCACTGAACTCAGGGTCTCAGAGAACAATGTTTTAGAGTCAATGATCTAGTCTAATATGCTTTGTTCTAAAAAGGAAACTGAGGCTCAGAGAGGTGGCCTGTTGGCTGTAGGAATCAGGGAATGGTGTTACAGGGGGAGCATCAGACCCAGAAGCAGGAGACTTAGTCCAAACTCTCCCTTTAAGTTTAAGTTAACCGTTTGACTTTGGCAAGTCCCTCAATGGCCTCTGTTCCTTTATTTTTATCGCAATCAGGTCATAATGGATGACCTCCAACGACATCTGTGATAGTTTAGAGGTCTGTTACTTTTTCTAACCCTTAACTTCTATCAAAGTAGATTTTACAACATGAAACGTTCAAATGCTTTAGAAGTATGGTTGGCTGAGCTTAGATGGTGAGGCAGCTATGTTGACAAATGTCCCAAGGTCAACATACCTTGTCATAACACTGATAAAGAAGACGATGTACTGGTGACCTCATTTATTCAGTTTAATATTAAAAACAGAAAGAGATCTTCATCACACAATAACCCACATGGATCTTGCTCTCTCACAGTACAAGCAGTGGACATTGGGGAAATTCAATGTGGGAGATACTCTGAGCATTTTAATCTACGTTTAATCAAAGAAAGAGATCCAGGTATTACCCCACCCAGGAGGACATATAAACAACCCAACTGAATGTTATTAACACCAGGTTTTTAAGGCTTTGCCTGATGATCAGATCACCTAGACTGCTTGTTAAATATATAGATCTATATGGACTGTTAAAACCTTTAATTCAGTAGGGACGTATTGTTACCCAGTGCCACAGGTGATTCTGATGACTGGGCAAGTGTAGGAAACATTATGTTAATAGAAACACTTTCTATCTCTTACTACTTATTAAAAAAAGACCAATATAAGTCATGTACCTGTCATACTGCGAATCAAAGCTGTAGTGATTGCCAGCAGGTGCACAAAAACTGCCAGTGGTTTGATCTAAGGTATATTAAGAGAAGTTCCCTTTGTAACTGAAGCTCGCATGTGATATATATTTAGTTCTAGGATATATTTATTTTTAATCTCTTCTCTGCCATTTGACTGCATATGATTGACCTCACTGCAACCTACAGAGGAGGAAGATTTAGAAGCAAACCGGTATGACAGGGAAATAGCCCAATTATGCTGAGCCTTGATGTTCTCTTAGCAAAGCAGATACAGGCAGCATGCTAAGACACAAAGGAAAGTGGGAGGCACTGGGAGAATGTTGTTAGACGAGAAAGATGAAAGGACAGCAATTATTCTAATCATCTACGGAGAGGGTGCAGTAATGCTTCCTATAATTGCGGAGTGATGCATGAAGTCAGTAATTTTAACTGGCCTTTAAATATTTTTTTTTTTTTGGAATGGAAACTAATTTTACTTTTTATCCCTTGGGCAAGTGAAAAATATTTATCAGTTCCCTATTAGACATTAGCCAGCCCAGTCTGTTTCAGCATCCCTCACTCAAGATGAAGGAAAAGATGACCAGAGGCCCATGTCTAGTTTCAAATGGTATCTATTGGATTTGAATGAATGGGCCTTAGCATCTGTACTAATTCTATTTTTTTTCTCCTTTTTCTCCAGATTTGATGTCTGTTAAAACTCGAATGTCAGAAAAATGTCCATAACAGAAATCAACCTCTGATAATTTGAAGATAGATACTTATAAACTAACTTTCCATGAAGCAGAAACAGGGGCATCTTTCTTACATTTGCAAAACAATGTGCACATAAGTCTAGATACATAACTGCTATTTTGAAAGCACTTTTTGCATTGCATTTGTTCTTTATTTACTTGATTCTCCTCCCAAAACACACACACATGCACGCACGCATGCACACACTTGGTGAAGATAACTAGCAAAATGCCAACTACAGGAGGCCTATAGAGAAAGTACTCAAAAAATGACTAATGAGTGAAGAATGACAAATGAATGAATGGATGGATGAATCAATCACTCAATCAACCAATCTACCACCAGCATGACCTTATTCCTAGAAGCAAAGTGTTCTTTTAGTATTTGTGCCTTAGTTTAAGGAAACCGATATAATGAAAGATAAGATGATCAGAATTGCACTGGTCATCATCTCTAGTCCATATACATGTCACAAAAAATTCATTCATTTTATTTTTTATATCTTCATTCAGTGACTATTCAGCATCTACTGTGAGCAAGACACTATTCTGGGTGCTGAGGTCAGGGCAGTGATTTAGACAGCCCCATTCCCCTTTCTCATGGTGCCTTCATGTCAGGGTGAGGCAGGTATTAAACATGTAAACAGGTGAACTAGCTAATTAAAGATTATTATTGGAGACAACTAAGGGGCATGGGATAGACTGATTGGTGGGGAGGGAGAAAGGAGCTTTCTGAGTTAGAAGGATCAAAAAGATCAGTCTGAGAAGGTGACATCTGAGCTGACATCTAAATGATGAGATAGCCAGCCATGGTGCTGGGGGAGAAGTCTCAGGACAAGGGGGAGGCCCCAAACTGGAATAAGCTAGACACACCTGACTAACAGTCCAGAGTGTGGAGGAGAGTGGCAGAGGATGAGGCCTTGGGGGGATTGAGGGGTCAGATCCTGTAGAATATTCAAGTCCATGGCGATACAGTACATTTAGATGTTATTGGTAGTACCATATGAAGCTACATTAGGATTTTAATGGAGGGAGGACAGAGACTGATTAAAATTAAAATGTGATTCTGGCTGCGTTAAAGAGAAAAGATTGGCAGGGAGTGGGGGGTATCAGACAAGAGTGAAAACGAAGATACTAATTAGAAAGTGTCTGCAAAGATTCAGATGAGATTCAGATGGGCGGCTACAGGGAGCTTCTACTAAATGGGAAGCAGGGGTAATGCACAGCAGTGAGAAGTGGTCTGACTTGGGATGTGTTCTGGAGAAAGACTAAATAGAGTTTCTGATGGAATAGATATGGGCATTAGGAAAGGGAGATATGAATCCTAAGGTTTTGGCTCACACAACTGAGTGGATGCTGGGTTTATTGAGACAGGGATCATTGTGTAAAGAGCAGGTTGAGAATCAAGAGTTCTGTTTTGGCCCTGATGCTTTCCAGATGCCTACTGGGTATTCCAGTGAAACCTGTTCACACAGATGGTCCCATAAGTAAACCTCCCACTCAGGTGAGCGGTCAGAGCCGCAATCTGTCTGATGTAAGCAGGAAAGGAAAAATCATTTTATAAATAAAACTCTTCCAAGGGTTCTCCATAATCACATCTCACTATGTGTAAAAGCGTGATGTAAATAACAATACGAAATCAGTAAGTTTCTAAGACGAGTTAGTGATTAATTTTTCACTATAGTCTACCTTTTTGTCTTTTCCTAACTAGAAAAGAAACACTCATTATAGAAAATTTGGTAAATTCGTTCTTTAAAAAAAATCATATTTCCAACACTCATTTTAACATTTTGGCATATTTTCTTCCTGTCTTTTTAATTTGTCAAATCGAAAAAATATGTATTGAACTCCTATGTGTCAGACACTGCCTATGTGTTCCAGACACTGAGAATTTAGTGATAAACAACAAGGACCTCTTTAACCTATATTCTAATGTGGGGATGCAAACGGCAAACAAACAAACAAAAATCAAGTAAATATATATCAGATGATGCTAAAATCTATGGAGGGAAATAAGGCAGAGTTAAGAAGTAGAGATTGTAGGAAGGTGGGATGGGGAAGAAGGGCTGCTAAAATTCTATCATTTAGAGAAGTCTTCATTAATAAGGTAACATTTGGGCAGAAAAATGGCAGAGGACAGAATGTTTGGAGTAAAGCGGACAAGGGAGTTAGGTCAATATTATCATGATCTTGCTTCATTGGCTCCAGTTAATTATACTTCTTGGTCTGGAACACTCCATTTAAAATTAACCATGTTTATAGTGAAACCTTCTCTCTGATACTAAGATGGGACTTTTGGGCCCAAGTTCTGAAATCAGATTACCTGAGTTTTAAGCCCTGCTCTGCTACTTACCTCATGCATGGTAGAGGATCAATTACTATAGTTCCTCCTTCATGGAATTATGGTGGTAGGCAGGTAAATGAATTAATAAAGGCAGAGTGTTGAACAGTGTCTAGTACCTAGCAAGTGCTCAATTAATATCAGCTGCTATTATTGTCATTTTATTATTATTAAAATTCCTTCTCCCTCACTGGGCTATAACTCCCTGAGGGTTTTGTCACCTTTTGGATCTCTAGGACCTAGCTCAGGGCCTGACATTAGTTTTGTGCTTAAGCAATATTAGTTGAACTAATCTGAATTCTACTTGGAGCCGCACGGTCAATCCAGTAAATAAATTTACTAACATAGTTTTAGCCCTCATTCTAACTCATTCTAAAATCAACATTTGGATTAAGGAACACTGCTCATTAGGCCCATCAATCTAACCACAGTGTAATTAGAGCAGAGGCTGTTTTATCTAGGGTTCTGTAATTGGAGCTTCCTGTTCACTAGCACTTTCCCAGATTCCCACAATGATCACTGATGTTCATAATGACAGGCCTGAGGCAGTGCAAAAACCCTTCTGAATAACCAAGAAGGCTTACACTGTGTTCTGTCTAGCTGAGGGCATTTCACTGCTTTCCCAGTCTTTGAAAATATGTAATCCCTGGTTGTTAGCCATGGGGAATCAGATTTCTTAGAGCACTCCGCCCTTTGATCAGATCGGATAACTGTTTACTGTACTAGAAGCTGAACAACTGATCTCACTCACATTCATGTGTACGTGTGATACATAGTTAGGTCATCATTTGGTCTTTAATGGAATGATCTGATTTTTTTTTTCCTTTCTTTTTTCAGTAGAAAATTCTATAAAGTAGTTTGCCAGAGACAGTATTCCTTCTCTTAGATCACTGGACCAAGAAGATTTTTTCAAGGTAAAAAAATCCCAACATTGCTCAATACTCTCCCTCAAACATTTCAAATTTTAGTTTATAGTTAATCCCTTTCATTTTAGTATTTGACTAATTGATGAAATGACACCTTTTAAAGATAAAATAACTACTATCAACTGTGACGACTGTTTATGGCTTTTTTTTTTTTTAAATACCAATTTAATTTGGGGTAGTGATGGACTAATACTATCACTGTAAAGGTCTTTATAAATTATCTTGATTATCAAAAGTACTATTATTCTGAATAGAGCAGCTTTTGTGAGAGAACTCTGAATTACTACCTGTGCAACTTTAGACAATTTTCTTATCTACTAAGTGTTCCAGTTTTCTCATCTGTAGGATGGTAATAATAATCAGTCCTATTTCACAGGGCTCTAAGGATTAAGTGTAAAATGCTTAGAACAGTGCCCAGTATATAATAAGCACTCAATAAATTTTAAATTATTCATATAATTTGCCCCTCAATTTGCATACTTTACAGAAGTACTAGGTCTTTTGAGGGTCTCATATATTTATTATATAACTATAATTCTAGATTGTTAGAAGAGGTAGAGTTTTCTGAAAGAAAGAAACGAAAGAAAGAAACGAAAGAAAGAAAGAAAGAAAGAAAGAAAGAAGGAAGGAAGGAGGAAGGAAAGGAAGGAAGGAAGGAAGGAAGGAAAAGGAAGGAAGGAAGGAAGGAAGAAGGGAAGGAAGGAAGGAAGGAAGGAAGGAAGGAAGGAAGGAAGGAAGGAAGAAGAAAAAAAGATCCCCAGTTCCCATCCCTGCTCTATAACAGGGTCCTGAATTCAGAACTCTGAATCAGCATGCCATCATGTTCACAAGGGGTAAGTAAAGTTAAGTGTCCCTTTTCACATATTTCTCTTTGAAGCAGAGGTGGTTTGTCTTTTTCTTTAGTGGGAGAAATCTTAGTTGCTTGGTAACGAAGCAGAAAATCAATAGCAAGCCCGGCCTCAGCGGCCCAAGGACTCCCCACCCCCTTAGAGAGAAAGCAAGACACAGCTTCTTCTAAGAGTTGTTTGTGGTAATGACTGAAATAAACAATGCCAATGTGGACATAAGGAGTTCAGATTAATGGCTAACTCACCAGTCCTCAAGCCCACCTTGTCTCCTTATTCCTGTCCCCTATGAGTACCAACACAAAGGCCTGGAACATTTTCCCGTGAGCCTCTAAGTGGGTAACACCTGTATTATTCTC
The DNA here is from genome assembly GCF_902729225.1 of Pteropus medius. NCBI lineage: Eukaryota > Metazoa > Chordata > Mammalia > Chiroptera > Pteropodidae > Pteropus > Pteropus medius. The sequence continues at coordinate 6,581,487 of NW_024349797.1, read as the reverse complement.
TTTTCCAGGTAGCTTTGCCTCCCATACCACACTATTCAGTTAAGCAGAGGGTCATATTTGCATGAACCATACAATGCTTATGACCAACAGAAACCACTCCCATATACCTACACACCTTGTGCTACTGCCGGGATCTGGGCTGCAGGGCGAGGCTCCTCAGCCCTTCTTGTTCTGCCCCCTGCCCCCAACCCCTATCTGCCCCACATCACTGTCATTGCTCAAGTTTGTGTTTTATATTTTACAAAACCCTTTCTCATGCCTTATCTCATCTGATCCTTAATGTAACTCCTTGAAAAACATAGAGCAGGTATCATTATCTCTATTACAGAATACAAAAAAAAAAAAAAAAAAACCCATCTACCAAATATGGAGCCAAGATATTAACTTAGGCATTCTGATGTAGAATCTAGGAATCGTTCGCTAGCCTGTACTGACTTCCTTCATTCATTTTTTACGGTTGATGATAACTATAATAAGAGCTTATGCATACTACCAACCATGTGCCAATGAACTGTTCTGAGTGCTTTTGAAACATTTATTTTAATCTTTCCTGACTCCCATTTTACAAATGCAGAAACTGAGGTACACAGAAATTAAGTGACTGGCCTAAGATCATACAACTGGAGTGTGGATTCAAATCCAGGCAGTCGATCTCCAGACTCTGTGTTCTCAACCACCTTCACTCTATACTGCATCCTAATGATGAATGAGAGGGAAGTGTGTTGAAGCTAGAGGAATACTTTTGCGTACTCTATGGATTTGAGTATGATGCACATCCTCAACATGTGACCACATCGGTACACTTATAATTATGTGCAATAGAAAAATAATCAATGCATAAACTGAGTAAATAGCCAAAAAAGTGACTGATGCTCACGTTCAGTGGAGAAAGGAACGGGAAGAAAATGAAAGTGACATAACAAATATACTTTTAGATAATTCTTTCAATTAAAAAGTACTTGTAGGGTGTCAGTTTGGAGGAGACCAAAGTGCTGTGAAGACTAAATGAAATGAGGTATCCTGAACTGGATCCTGAAGCATAAAAAGAACATTAATTGAAAAACTGGGAAAATCTGAGCAGAGTCTGCAGTTAACAATATTGTTCAGATGTTAATTTCTTAGTTTAGATAAATGTAATGTAGGGAGGAGGCAAGAGAATTAAAAATGTTAATCAAGCCACATTCAGAGACTGCAATGTGCTGATCAGCCCTGCAGCCAGGCCAGGAGGGCACCTGCAGCACAAAGGAAGATTTCTGCTGAGATTGCGAACAACCCATTCCCCACACGGGTGAAGGGGAAACAGGAACCAAGAGTCATTCCCTATGGCTAAAACCATGGGGACCTATGGATTAAAGGCTGGGAACTGCAGCGGGCCTTTGACTCTACATATTCTTGCCTTTTCACATGACTCTTCCCTTTCCTCACTGTATGTCCATATCAAGGGAAATGGGTTAACAAAGTCTTTTAAACAATAACTCACAGGAACTAAAGAGTGATATAAAAACTGAATTCCCTGAACATTCACCCTCCTACTACCCATTATCTTTCCCACCCTCTCTTGGTCCCTCTCACTCTCTGTCTCTGAGAGGAGACCATGCTGTCTGTGGAGTGTTCCCCCTTTTCTAATAATCTTTCCTTTTGACTCTAACTTTGGCGTGTGTGTTGAATTCTTTCTACATTCTCTACCAAAGAACCCTCTTCTCTTGGTACAGGGCTTGGTCTCCCCATCACTTGGGGAAATTTGTTTGCCCTATCCTGCATCAAATGGACCACGGTTTTGTAATACGGGTGGCTGGGTGAAGGGTAAAGGAACTCTCTTTACAATCTTTGCAATTTTTGTAAATCTAAAATTATTTCAAAATAAAAAGATTTAAGAAATTATTTGTAAGAAAAGTATATTTCGGACTAAGTCTGCAAACTTTGTCTTCCCAAAGCAACAACTTCAATCCCTATTTTTTCTAAATACTTAACTCTTTTTTAACTACATCTTTCAAAGGTAATCCTTTTTGGTTCTTTGCATAAAAAATCCATTTAAATGTTCTCTTATCTACCTTTGTGGAAAGCCTTTAAAGAAAAATGGCTTTGGAGATGATCATGTTTGATAAAACTGAAACTCATTCCTCCCTCTGCTGCTCTTTGTATACCACCAGTTTTCAAGTTTCTGGGAAATTATTTGAAATTTTGACAGAACAGAAATAGTCTTCTCATTTAAGAGTTTTCCTATCTCCTAAATGTACCCATTTCTCAGATATCAGGCATCAAGTATATATTTAATGCATATTTGCTAAGTTTGCAATTAAATTACACTTTTGGAACATTCGTTCAAAAAATATTTATAAGGATGAACAGGTTTAGGACCCTGTCTTTAAGGATCTTGTAGTCTGGCAGAAGGAACTAGATAAGAAAAGAAATTATGACACTTTGACACTGTCCTTAGTATGACCAGTGTTGTCATTCAGTAAAGACCGGAAATTTTCTTTTTTAATTACTATAGACTATGTGAAAAATTTTGTTCAAATGCAATGCTAACACCTTATAATGTCAGGCTTAGTAATGATATAGTCTGTCTAACCAAATTCCATTGGAGAGTCAAGGAATGAAGAGGCTCTGAGTTTATATCCTAAATTATCTTCCAATGTATTATTGATGGATATAGTGCCCACTTTTTATAGTCCAAGAAAGCATGATAGATCATGGAGTAAAATCCACACTCATTCATCCCATGGTGGAGTGTATTTCAGGCTTCATTTGTAAACTAGCTTTAAGATCACTTCAATCCTGTTTTTTGTACCCTCCCTGCCCCCCCCGCCCCCTGCCAAATATTTGAATCTTTTCTAGCTACTCAGCTATGCAGGAAGGCATATCTCTTGTACACAAAATGTTTTTGGATGCTTGCCCAAAAGAAGATGCAGCATGTATCTCTCAAGAAGACACTGTTACCTCTACAGGTCTGTCCACTTCTGCAGGCACTGTTCTGGGCTAAAGTCTTATAAATCTCTAAATCCATTATGAATGTATAGCTTTCAAGCTTTCAGATTCTATTCACTTGCTTTGAATTGTCTGTTGTACTTATTAATTACCTTTTTGTGGAAGAAAAAAAAAAGAAATCTCTCTCAATTTCCTTAAAGCCCTAGCCCTTTCTTAGGATTCACCAAGAAAAGCAATTATCTTTTTGTGCAGTAATGATTTGTGTGGACATTGCCTCCCAGTGGATCATTCATTTAGTTCTTGAATTTAAAAATCCTCACAATGGCAACCTCTGAGTCACAACCTGAATTAATGTCCACTTCTCATCTGCTGGCACCCAGCATTGGTCAAGTTTACCATCACATTGATCTGTCTCACACTGGCACTTTGCTCATGAAGAATAATACTTTGCCGTTCATGTTGCGCATGGTTTTCAGCATTTCTTCACTTAGCACCAAGCCCTTAAACACTTATTAGTCAACAAATCCCCCAAATTGAGTACATATTCTTTGGGAGGAAACACATGACATTATTCAGTAAAGCCTGGTAGAATGTCACAGTACTTCCACATGTGACTGATAAAAATGTGTCAAGAGTATCTAGCCATAGAAAGCCAAAAATAATCTGAGACTTTACACAATTCACTATACCAATAAGATCTTTGGAAGTTTCACTGGTGAGTATATCGTAGAAAATTATACATTAGTATTAAAACTGAAACCACCTTGAAAAGAGAGACAACATTGGAGAACAGGGACCTATTGACAAATTCAAGTGTTTTTTGTTTTTTTTCTTGACTTACTGGTGCATAAAATTATGTTTAGTGATTTTTCTAGCTTACCTATTTTTCTCAACATTAACATTCAACTGCAATTTTAATTGATTCTTTTGGAGCTTGGGCACATAGGAACTCAAGAACTAAGAATTCTGGATAACATTTCTGAGTTGACCAAGTCAGTTTAATAATAGCAATTGATGTGGGCTCTCAAGTTCAGTAGGTGTACTAACAAGTTCTATAGAGGTATTAATGACTCTTTGGGAAAATGCTGAGGTCTCTGCTAGCAGTATATAATTCTCAAGACTTTCTCAAGTAAGCACCAATGGTTTCCTTAAAGCCTTGTGACTGACTGGCTTTCTCTCTTGTTTATATAGAGAGGAATCGCTCTGGCACATGAGTGGAAAGCTGATAAAACAATCTTTTGGTTTCATCTTGTCACCTTCCAGTTTAGTGATCAATATGGTGTGAGCGTACCATAGAATAAAAAAGCGTGGAGGCTGTGTAATTCAAGGAGCCGACTGTGTGGAAATTAGGAAATCTCAGAAGAAAAAAGAACCTGGGTTTTGATTATAGGCACATATGGAGTTCAATCTTGTCCCAGCCTTTTTCAAGGACCAGAGACCTGGACAAGTCATTTAACCTCTCTGAATTTTGGCTCTTCAACTGGGTATGCAGATTAAATAGTTTCTACCTTTGATACCATTGAGGGGATTATAGGGAAAAACAAAACAAACAAAAGCAGACACATGCAGTCATATATACACACCCCTGCACTGAGTTGATGCTTTATAAATAACAGGCATTTATGTAAGAAAATAGTCACTCCATTTGAAGGATGATTTTATTCTTATAACGTATTTGAATTGGGCTTGTACCTCACTTGGGGTTTGCTCATGAAAAAGGTCCTCTTCCCTCCCAGGTCAGCTTCCACCTACATTCCAACTGGAGTGAATGCACACATTTGTGATGAGCTACATTAATGTAATAAAGAGGAAAACCTAAATGGCCTTTATAAGAAGGGAACTCTAAGAGGAGGTCCTTTGCATTTATTCTCGGGCAAGCCTTTGAGTAAAATGAGCCATGTGTCTGGTAGGTGGTTCAAAACCAATATAGGTGCTAAATTACCTGGCTTACCTGTGCAAACTCTACAAATAATTTTTCCATCTAAGCCAGGAGACAGCTGTGGCTTGAGACTTATCTGATTGGATTCATGTGCCATTGGCACCCATTCAGAAGCTCAGGAAACCCATTGCATAGCACTCTGAGACCTACTTCCTCTATCCATTCTATAATGTAAGGCTATGAGCAGGTGGAAAAGTATGAAGACAAACGCAAGGCATAAACAGCTGAAGACAAGCCTCCGAAAGGAAAGTGTGCACACACCTATAAACAATATAATTTAATCCTGGTACAAGCAGATAGGCCAACACAACCCGACTTCTAAATTGGACACTCTTATTTAGTGAGCTCTCTCTCTCTTTTCAATACCAATGGTCAATCAACGCCCATGGTGACAATTCGAAATGGCTTCTTTCGCATAAGGTTACCACAGCAAGTTCTACTTTTCTTTTGTCTCTGGAGCATGGAGCCTGCCTCATACATGGAAAAGAGCTGCCAGCCTGAGGTGCTGGTGCCCTGCTTATGATAAGTGACGTATCTCTAATTATCACGTCCCCCAGACATCGTAATCTGTCCTCCCAGGTATGAAGGCCCATTAATAACCCTCTGGGGAAGGGAGGCAGCAGCGTCCCAGATGCAGTCCTCTGCCATGATCTGCTCTCTGATACGAAGTTCCCATAATCAGCAGTAACATGCCCTCCAATGTGTCACAACACTCATTGTTTCTCACCTTCTCACAATATATAACTAGAAAGCTAGCCCCCTTATCATTTAATAACACTCTCTCATCGTGAAAGCAGGAGAAAATGGAAACACTGCAAGGGGGTGGAGGAAGCTAGTTATGTGAGGTGGCTATTAAGGTTGTAGCAGGCTCTCACACAGCTGAGAGTTCAGACCGATGAATGCACACCCCTTTAATCCCACTGCTGCCGCTGTTCTTAGGCTGGATGGGCTTCTGGCAGGATAGAAGCTTCCATGCACAGAAGAGATGCTTCAAGGGAACAAGAAAAAAAAATTATGGAGTCTGTGTTCCTGGCCTGCTAGATAGGTTTGTGAATCATTGTTTTCCTCCTGAAAGTAAATACGGTCTGATAGGGAATGTGAGGTTGGGCATCTTTCCTCAGATTCAGAACTGATTTTGGCCATAAGCATACACATGAGCCTCAGTGTACATGTTTGTAAAGTAGGAAGGAAAATGTTTTTCTCTGTTTAGCACGAGGGCATGCTACAAAATGAAATGCAATAATATGGGCAAGTTACTTTAAGCTTTCGGGAGGCATTATTAGTAAAATGCTAATAATAATAATAGCAACACTTAAAGTACACTTAGGATGGGGTCAGGCAGCGCACTGAGGGCTTTACAGGTAGGTATGATCTCATTTAATGCTCACATCAATCCATATGAAACTTTATAATCTTCGATTTCAACAGATGAGGAAACTGAGACAGAAAAATTTTGTAACTTGCCAAAACTCACAGAGCTATTAAGAGACACTGCTAAGTAACAGAGTCAGGATTTGAACTCAGGAAGTGTGGCTCTAGCAGCTGTGCTGTTCTCTTGTTAAAGAGGTCTGATAGTAAATCAGAAGCTTGAATATTAAGTTGGAAAGAGACAGAGAACCTATAATAGAAGTAACATGAAAGAGCAGAGATCACTTAGGCAAACAATACTTCACCATTAAGAAAACCTAGTGACTCACCCTCTCCTCCTCCATCATCAAGGAGCTCAATCTCCACTTTTATCAAATTCCAGCAAAGATAGAACAATTGGTCTTTTCATCATGCATTCCAATCTGAAAATTACAAGGCTTGTGTTTTGCCCTTGGCTTCCTGATTAACCAAATCTGTGACCTAAGGAGGTAAGTCTTTGGGCCTTCCTATCTTCATCTCTAAAATGAGCATTTGAAGGGCCTGTTTTCCTAGCTACCCTCCAGCATGTAACTGTTCATGCCGGGCTTCCTGCTGGGAACGCTGAGAATGGCAGATCATGCTGGTTGCCTGGTGATCCCACCAGAACAGTGCTTACCAAAGTGGGGGAGGCATCTCGTGGGGGTGCCAATGTTGATTTACTGATGTTATGAGAGAAAATACTGAAACACCTAATCCTTTAAAAATTCTGGTGTTTCTGTGTGTTTCATAATGTAAACAACATATTAGTATATTCATACCTTACATCAGCGGTCCCCAACCTTTTTGGCACCAGGAACCGGTGCTCCTATCAAAATCTAATGCATGATGATCTGAGGTGGAGCTGAGGCCGTGATGCTAGTGCTGGGGAGCGGCTGCAAATACAGATGAAGCTTCGCTTGCCTGCTGCTCACTTCCTGCTGCGAGGCCCAGTTCCTAAGAGGCCACTGACTGGTACCGGTCTGAAGTCTGGAGTTTGGAGACCCTGCTCTACTTTATTTATTTATTTATTTATTTATTTATTTATTTATTTATTTACTTACTTACTTACTTACATGTTCTGCATGGTTAATTTTTTTCTAGTATGTGTGGACATTCAAAAATGTTTGGGGACCGTGGTAACAGAGAGCTAATCTTGGCTTTTGCTCTTTGCAATGCCCCTCAGAGGCTATACCCAATTTGCCACATTGATGAAATGCTCCCAGTGCCATTAGACATGGACTGAAACTTAAAGTTAGTAACCAAGGGGATTCGTTTTCCAATTTGACTTGTTTCCTCCTAAAATTAAATGCCTAATGATGTTTCTTAATTTTAAACCACAGAAGCAGAGATAATATTATTAATAACAAGACCAAAATTTGTTTTCCTTCTATAGGAAAACAAAACAAAACAAAACTTCTTATTACAAAACCATATTTGAAGCCTGGATTTTTAAAGAATATCTTAGCCTAAAGGACAGGTTCAAGTGTCTAACAGAAGTAAGATATTCTCTCTTGGAAAAACCATTGTTTCCCCTTAAGCTTCCAGGATTATTCTAATAGTATGTTAAAATACACAGAAGCATGTTGACAGTGCCCTGTTAGCTTCCTTTGCCGTTCTGTTTATATTTTGAGTTACAAAACAGATTAAGTTCGATTTTGAAGTAATCCTCTCCCTTGATTTCTCTCTCTAAAATCAGATATTCACAGTAATACCTGGGATATGATGTGCTATTCTGACCTCTCTAGTTTGAGAAGCATATTGAAATATCAGAGAAGCTACAAAGATAGGCTCAAAAAAAAAAAAAAGAATGCTACAAAGGCTAGAAGATAAAACATATGCGGAGAGGTGGTGGGAGCTATATTTCTGAGTCTGGCAAAGCAGTGACTCCAGGGGACGAGATCACAGCTTATAAATACCTTCAAGGTAACAATATAATTGAAGGGAAAGAATTATTCATAGTCTCAGAAGATGATATGACTGGAAGCAATGGCCTGAAGCAATGGAAGGAAAAGTTTAGGTAAAATTGTCAGAAGCCGGAAGGGCAGAAAGGGAAGGGAATTCTTGACTATCTGAGGAATGGAACAGGCAAAACAATCCCCAGAGGAGGCATTTGAAACATTTTGGTATCGACAGCCCAAGGCCCTTGAGTGAAACAGGGATTAACAATTGTGTCTCTCAATAATGCATCACCTTTCACTCTTGTCAGAATTCAGAGATCTCAGAAACACCCATGAGGAGGTGGCCCCTTTAAGAGAAGGCTGAGGAATCAGAGATTTATGTAAAGACTCTTAGCAAGAGGAGACTAGTCAAGAAAACTCTGACCGATATTGTAAAATTATGAATTAAAATATAGGAAAAAATGTGTGTACTTTATGCATGTTATAGGTAATGACATATTTTAAGAAATGATACCCAACTTCCCCCCCAATGTTCAATATGAAGGTTCTTAAAAGAGTACAAATAAGTTGAACCACTGAGTTAATACCATTAAATGTGTTATGTTAGGTAACAAATCATATACATGAAATATATGAATATTGAGCTCCGAATACTTCTGAGTAGGCAAATATGTACCCTTAAGATAGTAATGGGAAAGTCAACTTCTAAGCTCTCCTAAACTGTCTCTGAAAATGTTTGGGAGGACTGTTTATATGTAATATACAAAGGCCTCAAACTGTTAAAACAACTGTGTGAGAGGAGTCACAAAATCGGATATCTGCAGGCAAAGAGATGAATGAAAAAGCTGGGTGACATGTGTGACAGAGATTGGGTAGAGATTCAGATGACTGGAGAGGGTATGGCTATAAAATCAGCCAATGTTGATCAACTGGTCTCCAGCTGATCAATGCCACATAGGGCAGTCTGGCCCAGTGTAGCTGAATCTTGTCATTTTTGAGAAACTGGAAGTCTCAATTTGTATATGGAATATCTGAATTTTAAAATATATTTGTGTATTAGAGGAAACTCAAGGGACACTAGCTGAGCCCAGTCTCTAAACCCCTCACACTGACATGTGGAAGACAAGGGACGCCCTGTTCTCTGAATTAGGATCCAGGACCGGCGTGATTGAACCAAGTGGGAAAAGTGGGCTTGCTTGTGCAGAATCACCAAACACTGGGGAAGGAGAAGGAAGGAAAGAGTTTATCCTTGCTCTTTTGTCCAATGAATCCGGAAGGAAGGAGGTGCTGGGGCAACAGAAATAGTTCTATTTTAGATGCCCCACGGAGCTGCCCTATATATGTGCGGGAATCTAAGTGTGCTGACCTGGTTCATGACCAGTGAGGAGGGCGCAGCTGGCTCTGGCCTCACTGGCAGTCGTCAGGAACAGTAGAAAGTCTCCATTAGAGGGAATCAAATCGTCAACTACTCTAAAGACAGAAGCAAGCAGAACAGTGACTTCTTATGGACATGCACAACGACTTGGTGAGAGTTTGAATCCAGAAGGTGCTGAGCAAAAAGCAGTGGCTACGTTTCCAAAATCTAGGTCAGTGCTAGGTCAGGTTTACAAGGTGGCTTTTGGTGGTCAGTAGAGTTTGAGCAGCTAACATAACAGTGTTGTTCTGTTTAGGCTTTTTAAACACACACACATACACACACACAATTTTCCTGCTGTGTAAAATGAACTATTTTGTGTCAATCCTGTGACCTTGGCCTCCACAGTGTAGAAATGTCACTGTGCACACAAAACCTTCTGACCAGCTCGTGTCACATACAACTAAGTACACAGAATTGGGCATGAAGTCTCACTATTTTGCAGTTGTTTTCATGGAGAGGACATGAGAGATCAATCTGCAACCCTCAAAGAGAAGTTTGGTATTCCGGCCTAGGGTCGGGGTCCATACCATAGGAGACCCCTTTGTTAATATACTATTCACACCAAACACTATTCACAAAGAAGCAATTCATGGAAACAGGGAAAACCTGACCATCATGCCATCTCTGTTTTATCACATTGAACATAAAGTGTTTTCTTGTTGTTGTCTTTATAAAAAATTGATAGTAATTTATAAAGAAAGTGCTAATGATGAGTTTCCCAGTTCCAAAAGGGGATCCGTTATCATATGGTGAATACCCAATTTTAGATGAAATATTTAAGTGCTGTTTAGAGAATTATTGTAAAATAACATTCTTTGAATCTCTACAAAGAGCTAGCTCAAATAAAAGATAGAGATTTAGAGAAACGAAAAAGACTTCTTTGGTTTTCCCCAGTGCTGACTTACTGTGTCTGCATTTCAGTCCAATATTTGCATGTGTTTAATGCACACACACAGCTTGAAGGAGGAAGCACACACTCTGTTTTGCAGTGTTTGGGTGTGAATCAAGGGGAAACATGTGGTTCCATTCTGTTTCCCATAGCATTCAGTAAAGTGAAGGGAAAAACCTAATTTGTACTGATACTGTCACCACAGGGGGTGATCTTGTAAATGACTGGGGTTGAGGATGAGAGGTTCTAGGTCAATAGGTAGACATGACAGTCTAGGTAGGCTTGGAAAGTACACCAGAAGTGGTACAGTTTGTCTCTCTGGGAGGGCAGGTTTTCATTTGGTAGATTTTTTTGTGTGTCTTTTTTTCCCCTCTGTTAGTGCTGTATATGAAAAATAGATGTTCTGAAGGAAACTTGCACGATTTCAAAAGAAAACAATGGGAATGGTGACAGTCATTTCAAAGAAAAAGGAAAAGAAATTGGGGGTGAAGATGTTATTCGTCTTTGTTTGTTTGTTTGTTTGTTTGTTTTTGGTACTGAAAACAAATTAGAGTGCTCAATATGGTGGTCGCAGCAGAAACCCCAGCTATTAAGGTAGCTGTTCTTTTTCGATTTAAGGGTAAGAGAGTTTCATATGGAGATTTGAGAAACAGAGAAAGATACAAAGATGAAAATAAAAGTTTGGTGGGAATTCACCAGTTTGTTAATAAGTTAATTAAACATACATGATATCATGTTTTCACAGAGTTCTATAAAACTCAGGTTCTGGCTGCTTGTACCCACTTGTACCCACTGAAGTACCTACTAGCATGTAAGATTCACAAGACAGGGAGTTTGTCTATCTCATTCACTCCTGTATCTCTGGTATCCAGAACTTACCTGACATGTAGCAGGAACAGCTCAGAAAAATTAATGAATAAATTGTTTTTCACTAAAGTAGGTTACTAACCTTTGCCTGTCTGGCTTATTTTACTTTGGGAATTCTATTCCTTCCACCTGCTTCTCATCTAAAGCTAAGTTTGTCATGTTATACCGCTTGCTATATGAACCTGTATATATTCCCAACTAATCCCAAAGAGATGTTTGTCTTTTTTTAAAAAAGAAAGCTCTGCTTTATGGATAGTCGAAGATCCTCATTCTTCATGCACTGTGTTCTTGGAAACACCTCACACCAGACTAATTTTCCTCTTTCACTCTTTAGTACTGAATTTAAGCTTTTCTGTTTAGCCAAGCGACAAAATCAGCTCCAGTATTGCTGACTTAAGTAGCAAACATTAAAGACTGCTAACCTTAAAAACTGGGCATCAAGTCGGGCAAATCAAATGGAATCTGTTCCCACTTCAAGAGATGTGATTTCCAGTAAAAATGTCTATCTTTCAAGTTTTTACAATACTTTGCCACTGGACATTAGTAGTTAACATACCAGTGAATGACAGCCCAGGGCTGCTATGAATACACTTATACTTGTTTTTAAATTAGCAATACAAATACATACATACATACATACATACATACATACATACTGACTGACTGCAGAGAAACCAAATATGTTTCTGTATTATTTGAGATCATTTAGGGTTTTCAAGCAAGAATATCTGAAGACTTCTAATATGACATTTATCACACACTGAAATATGAGAATGAATGTATCCAATAATCTCTGCTCAGATATACTACATTTGAAAGGATTTTGTTGAAATTCGGGAACAAAAGTTACCTTTGAACCTAATGGCCTACCACATTGCAAAACTTCAGCTCAGTTTCCAAGCCCATTTTGCATAGGGGTGTTTAAGAAAGCAGTTTAGGCATAATTGGGTGCCTTAATCCTGTTGAGACAAAAGCAAATACTGGGAAGCAATAAAATGTAATGTAAAATGAAGAATTTCTTTCAATCCAAAAAGAAAGTGACTTAGTCCCAATTATGTATTCTACCTTAGCCAAAACGCTACATTCCATCCCTCTATTTCTGCTAACAATTCTTGACTACGTGGATTAAAAAAGAAAAAAAAATATTACAGGTCCTGCTAAAATCACCACATGTGACCTCAGTAGGTAAATTTAGAAAGCAGTGCATATGACATTAAAATCAAACCTACCAATATTTTGGTCCTCTTTCCTTCCCTTAACCTTGTGAACAAATGGTTACTTAATCCTCTGAGCTTTAGTTTCTTAATCTCTAAAATGAAGGCAATCCCACAAATCTGACAGTGTTGTAGGACTAAATAAATTGATATATACAAAGTGGCTAGCGTACCGCCTGGACATTGAATAAAACAGCAAATACAGAAGTGATTTAAAAAATATATACTGGCCACCAGGTAAGAATATGAGTTCATAGCCATGAAAAGCCAATCGGGAGAGCTCATTTCCAAAAGAGTTTAGTAACCTAAGTACTGAGATTTGCATTTAAGAAAAGGTGCGATAATTTTACGACTCTTAGTAACATCTATGACTATCTGAGCTAAGATAATGGTAAAGGTAATCAGAGTCTATGCCTCACTGCACATGGTGATCACCGGGATCAGAGAATTTGTTTTTGGAACTGTAGCATGACCTCGAATCCAAACTGCCTTCCCCAAAGTGATGCTCCAAGGTGTAAGGGGAAATGTCTGAAGACGCATACCAAATAAAAATTTGGTTTAAGGACCACAGCAGTTCATGAAATCTGGCAGTTGAGCCATCCACATTTTGGCTCTGATCTACCCTTTGTCGTGCTGCTAACCCTCCTATGGAAAAATACAACCATTTTAGCATCTCTTAGGTCCTCATTTCCAGGTCTCCAACCACAATCTCTATGCACCAAGAGCTCTGCTGGGTGGTAGGCATACCAATGTTATTATGAAAACGATTTTATTGATTTTGTAGGTCTTTCAATGGTAACAGGGCACATGCATACGCATTCTCTCGCTTGATCTTCCCCATAATACTATGAGGTCGGCAGAACAGTATCTATATCTCCACCATTTATATAAGATAACTGCTAGCTGGTGGCAGAGCTAGGGCTGGACCCTGAGTCTCTGGCTCTGAATTAATAATGCCCATGATGACTACCCAGGGAAGAAATGCAGAACGACTAATGAGAAAACTGGAATGACAAAGATTATATGCCATAATAAATACCATTATATACTAAGAAGACGTTCCCACAAATTCATTTCAAATGTAAAGAGGTGTGGCTAAAAGGTGTGGGAAAAAAAATAGCTCTGGAAATACATGTGTTTGAAAACCTTTCTCAATTATTTTGATTTCTGTAAAACTTCACTACCTAGGTTTTCCCTGACTTTCTAACCTTTTCTTTTTTAACTTCCTTCTTTTCCTTCTTCATCTTATGAAGTTATATATACACACAAATTCCTACTCATTTATCTCCCTGGAGATCTTAGCATTGTTCAGGGCTTCCATGGTCATTGCCAGTCTGAAAAATTTTAAATCCCTACCTCTAGCCTGTATCTCTCATCTGAGTTCATCACATATTTTCAATGGGAAAGAGCTAGAGATTGTCTCTTGGATGCCTTATGTTTTGCATCACCAAAGTCAAACGCTGACCTTACCCGAAACTTTGTTTTTGTTAATATGTCCATTTTATTGTCACTATTAATGAAATCGTAACCTTCCCATTCCAGACATTCCTTACTTCTCTCATCAATCATCCAACATCTGTTGATTCTGTCCCTGAAATGTCCTTTTGTTTCATCCTCATTACCTTCCTATTATCATCATCATTGAATAAGTCCTTTAAAATTATTTTCCTGGGCCACTTAAACAATAACCTGCTATCTATTTTCTTTCAACCCAGTGAAAAAACCTTCTTTCAACACAGCCAAAGTAATCTTCCTAAAAATTGAGCCTTGGGCATTTTATCTTCTGCTCAAAAACTTTCAACATCATATTGCTTTCAAAAGCAATCTATCAGTATGGCATTCAAGTACTTCTCACTACAGGCTAAAGTCCTGGAGAGAAAAAAATAAACAAAAAATCGTAATTATTTAGTTTTACATCTACTGTGGACCAGCTACTCATTAAGCAATTTCACATATATTATTATAAATCTTCACACAGACTTGCAAGGTGGCATTATTATTATGTCTATTTTATGGAGCAGTCAATTCATCCAAGGTCATGGAGCTGGCTAGAAGCAGAGCTAGACCTTGAATCACAGACTACTTGCCTCTAAAACATGTGTTCTTTCTGCTATTCCATACTGTCTGCATTTTCCCTCAAGCCATTTATTTATTCTGGTCAAACTGAACATCTCACTAATTTGAGCCTATATTTCCTTTTTTTGAGGTTATATTCGCCTTTTCTTTTTGAGGTATCTTCAGCGGGCATGTTCTCTTTTCAGGTTCCACATGTCAAAATCTGACCTACCCTGTATATGAACATTTCTTTAGTCTCTGCAAACAATAATATTTTACCCTTCTTGGTATACAGTCAATGCTGCCTTAAAATTAAGTTAGATGCACAATTTTTATTTCCCTCCTTTATGTTAAATTTCTTTATATATCCGACAACTCCAAATAAATTGCTGTTCTATAAATATGTGTTGAATTCAAATTATCACTGCTAAACTTTCTACTCTGGAACCTTTATTAGGAGTATAATAGTAATTAAGACTCAGCACTGGATTTGAAGGCCTGCTCAGCCATTTATTAGCAGTGCTATCTTGGGAAAATTCTTTAGCTTCATTAAACATTAGTTGCCTCCTTTACAAAGTGAGGATACTAATAATGACTACCTCATTGAGTTGTTCTGGGCATATAACAATGTAATGTAAACACAGCTCTTATACAGTGTCTTGTACCTGGTATTCTGTCAATAAATATTAGTGGTAAGTGATAGCAATGGTAGTAATACAAGACGATCTCTAAAGATATAGTCCTAAGTAACTGTGGGAAATAGTCAACTATGCCATTAAATTACCTGCCATTTTAAAATGGAGTAGGAAAATAAGCTAAATTAAAAGAAGTTAACTGAGGAATCAAAAATAGGACATGAGACTTAATTGCCAATCTCCTGTTTCCTGGGTATGAACTGACTCTGGGATGAAATTTAGCTTGGTCAATCAGCAGGGCTTATCTAAGTGTCTGTAAGTGATTCTAGGCTCCAAAGGTGTCATCTCAGGCTGGGAAACAACAGGTCTGGCTGTCAGTATTATCTTTGAGGCTAATACAGTCATACAGTTCCCTCTGCCATCCATCAGGGAAACACTAACAAGTTGAAACAGCAGTAGTGGCAGCATCAGGATCTAAGCATATGATGCTATGGGGTGGCTGGCTAATGAATTCCCCATTCAGTACGGTGAGCTTGCATGCTTTCTGAATGCAGCCAGGGATCGAAAATCCATCATCTATAGCTTCAGGGAGTCAATGAGTTATTTCTTGCCCTGTTGCACTGAACAATACCCCAGGAGTAATGACTAGTAACAGTGTAAGCGGTGGGTCAGTGAGATAATTCATCCAGCCAACGGTGTTAAGGCTGGCTTGCCATTAAGTCATGTGAGCCACAGCACTCACTTGATGGTGACTGGAGTTCGCTTTGTTCGCTGCACTTTAGGTTCACGTGTCTAAAAAGCCTCTGCTATTCAGAACTCGTTTAGCTATTTGACCACTGCCGTCATCCAGGCTACCACGAGGCTGGCTTTAAATCAGTAGCATCCTGACTCCTCCTTAGAATTTTATGCTACTTCAGTGGAAATCCAGAGGTCTGATTAAAGTTCATTCATTATTTAGGAAAAGAAAATACATGGTTTTATCTGACTAAAAAACATTAACTGAAGAAAAAGTACCAATAATATTAAAAGCTATCCATGATTGAAAGCTCATTATATACCAGGAGTTTTGCAAGAGTTTTATATACATTATCTCATAATGTGTAAAAAACCTGATTGCTCACATTTAATTACTGTGGTTTTCCAGTCTGTTAGCTCTAGGAAAGTCAAGGTTGATCACAGTATCCCTAACATGTAGCACTTTGGCACATAAAAAACACTGAATATACATATAATGAATGACTCTCATAAGCTAAATTCTCTTAATCCTAATTTTTATAAAGTTATATTATATATGCATTGAGGATTCTGAAACATGACTGTCATTAGTTAATAGTGAAAGGGTCACTGGTGGAAGTGATAAATGAGAACGAAATGGCCATTTGGCCTCTGATTCTCATAATTGTCTACCATTCATAAAATATTTTCTACACACTTCATCAACTTGATTCTTATGATAGCGTTAGTGTACATTTCACCTACACACTAAATTTATCGTTTGCTTTTCTTTCTGATTTTGAGGGATCAACATCTATAAAATGGCTGGTTTTAGCAATGACTCTTTGGGGCTCTATTAATCCCCATATATAAGGCCGAGCCCTTTATGTCTTCATCTGAGCCCATGGTGGGTCTCAAACTTCTCTCATACCGCACCTGCCTAGAGACGCTCTGCTCTCCCGATGCTGCTGCTCGTTGCTATTTTTCCGTCCTTCTCATTCCCCTCTTTCTCCTTCCCCCCTCCTCTTTCCTCCTCCTCATCCTTTCCTTCTTCTCTTGGAAAGATGGGATGTTTTCATTTTCCACGGTTCATAAAGTTGGAGAAGGAACTTCAGTACAGGGTAGGTTATACTTTTTCTGAAGAGTACAGAGCGCTTTGGAACATTACACTAAAGGGCTACAGAGGCACAATGCATCACCTTGTGACATTGTATAAAGACATAATGTCCTACAAGGAGACACTAAGGGAGCTGCAGAAGTCCACTTATCCTATCAACCTACCCAGGCCTCTCTCAGATGGAACTGGGCTCTTCATTATGAGTTAATAGGACAATCCAAAAGTTGCAAATGTGGATCTAATTTAAAAAAAAAAAAAAAGACTTCTGATCAGATAAAATAGGAATTTGTTTGCAGAAATAGACTTTAAAAGTACTTAAAATGAGATTCTACTTTCTCCTTTCACTATTTTTTTTCTCAAATGAAGTCATCACCTTCTGGTTGTTATTTCATTGAGTGAACTACCTTTCTACATTTGAGCAGCCTTTTGCTGATAACGAACAACTTCTAGATACTTTATTTCATTTCATTTGAACCTCAGGAAAACCCTATAAGATTTTTATACCCATTTAAAAGAAGAGGAAGATCTAAGGCCATGCCACCCCGAATGTGCCCGATCTCATCTGATCTCAGAAGCTAAGCCGGGTTGGGCCTGGTTAGTACTTGGATGGGAGACCACCTAGAAATACCAGGTGCTATAGGCATTTAAAAAGAGGAAGAGGAGGAGGAGGGAGGAGAGGAGGAGGAGGAGGAGGAGAGGAGGAGGAGGAGGAGAGAGAGGAAGTGTTTTGCTCAAAGCCATAGCTAACTGGATACTGACAGAAACAAGACTCAAATCCAAATCTTTTGATTTCAAATTAAGTACATTTTTCCACTATGGCAGGCTGCCTGCCTCACAAAACCAAGTGTGGAATCAAAGTAAACAGATTTAGATAGAAATACCTTGAGAATAATAGAGATCTGAGAAATCACACACCAAGTCCCATGCAGGCAGCTACCTCTGGTCCAGCTTATATAAGCAGTCACTTCATCAAATCCTCACTTCTTCCACTCCCTTCTCCCACTTTCTTCTCCAACTCTGCCGGGATGGAACGGCTAAGCTGGGAGCTGCAGAGACGATCCCCAGCAAGCCCTCTCCACAGAAGTGGCTAATGATCTGGAAAAAGCCCCTAAGCCCAGAAAACCCAAAGAGGCCTTTTTCACTAAGAACAAATAGCACTAAAGGAAGCACAGAGCCAACCTGCAGTGCGCAGCACTCTGTGGGAAACGAAATTGCTTCTGTTGGACACTTCTGCTGTTTTCTTGTTCTCTCCCTCTTTACTTGCTTTACCGGTCTCAGAAACGCCAACGTTCCTCTGTACGCCTCTGCAGATTCCCTCAAATGCAGTTCCTGAATCAAATCCAGTTCTGCCACTGGCCAAATCCAGAGATGAATCTAAGCCACCTCGCCTCACTGAAGACTAACCAAGCAAATGGTGAAGGTTTGCTGTGAATACCCCACACAGAGATGGCCCAATGAAGCATCCAGGCCAGCAAACTATATATACAGCAGATGTGACGAACAGACCATTTATCATTTTCAGCTCTGCTCCCACTTATCCTCCAGGAGTCTCTTCAAATGCTATAAATTATAGAAAAACTGTACTATTCAAACCAAGCTTAAGAAATATCTGATTTCCCCAAATAGGACGCTGAGAGAATACTCCCAGCCTCTTTTGCGGGGTGGGGAGGGGCGGTGTTTTGGAAGGAGAACATTTCACCATCAGGAAAAGGTGGTCAGTCTGGACAGCAATCCTTTCTCTTCTCCTACGCCGTTTTATGTAAGTTATCAACATTGAAAGTCAGGAAAGAGACCATTGGGGAAGGTTATAGATTCTTATCAAACAAAATAGATGCCCTGACACATAAATTTTCACTGTTCCTGAAAGGCGCATAATTAAAAAATGAATCCAAGAGGATTAACTGTAAATTACACACAGGGAGAAAGAAATTAATAAGATGTCTTTTTTATACTCTGCAGTAACTACATAAAGAAAAGCTAATTGTTGCCCAGTTCTCTCCGACCTTCTATTTTGAAAGTGGTAAAAGGAGACTGTCAAGAGTTTCATGACAGCAACAGCAAGCGCTTCATGGTAATCCTTTCTCTGGTCTTATTCAATTTCTTCCCTATTGTATAAATGAAGGTGAGTGTAACACGACACAGCTCCACAGAGCCTAGATGTGGGGTCGAGAGGCAGATGTCACTTGCAAGTAAGAGCAGCTTCTCTCCGAATGTTGAGCAGATTAATTTCTCAGAAATAGATTTCATGGAGAACTAATATATTTGAAGTACTAATTTTTAAAAATCCCTCTGTCTTAAGGTACTCTTCTTCCACAGAATTTCATTTCACGCACGCATACTTCAATGAAGATCATTTGCCTTTGTCAAACACATTTCCTCCGTGATTTCATTATTATCATCATTAATAATTGACGCAGAAAAAAACAGTATATCAAGGAAGTATGAACCAAAAAAAAAAAAAGTAAGCTAATTTGAAGGAAACAGTCTGAATTTTTCAATCTCTTGGCCTTCTCTGATTTTGAACGATCTCATTCTTGTTTTATTCAACACTATTGTCAAAGCCTATTTAACCACCATGAGGCTTAGATGAGTAGAAAACTTAAGGTTTAAAAAAAAACAAAAAAAAACAAAAAACAAAAAACAAAAGGAAGAAGAGTCTGAGCTCCTTTGGCCAGAACAACAGATAATTTGAGCAAACTGTGAAATAGGAAAAACTGTGTGCACAGCACCTCCAGCTCTGCCTTGGTGTCCCCCTTTCTTTGCACCAATTCTTTACCTTACACCAACAAGAATTCCTTTTGCTGAAGCTCTCTCCACATTATTCCTGCTGTCCCCAAAATATATGTCTCCGAATTAGTCATGCTCATTTCTCCTCCTTTCTCCCTAAGTCTCCAAACAAAATTCAAATTCTGTTAGTGCAGCAGACCCTAGGCTGGTGTGGCGAAGACCACGGTGAGACTGACTGCCTTAAACCCATCAGTCAATGATTCCAGGGACTCCAGTGGAATATGAGTTTAAGAAGACACCTATTTTCCTAGAGTTTTTAAGGCATGGAAATTTCAGGATGACAAAGAAAAAGAAATAGGAAAGGTCAGGTATGTGAGGGAGGACAGTGTGTAGCCTAGAGCAAGTGTCATAAATGCGCAGCTTATATCCATCCACCGAGTCCCACTGGTGCACAGGTAGCAGACACGGCTAGTGGAAGCCAGAACTCCTATCTGCTGAATTTGCCTGCTGCCTTCACAAATCTCTCCAATATAAAGCTTGAAGTGAGAGAGTGAGAGGCACTGAGAGCTGCAGGCAAGAGGAAGCCTGTTTGCCATTCCTGCTCCGAGCACTCTACAGCAGGCAAGACTCTTCTAGAATGGGTGCTCAGCTCAGGGTCAGACTCCCTGGTGTTCTTGGAAGGGTACTTTCTCTTCCTTCAAATAAGCTAACTTGGGGGTAAAAGCTTATTCCATTGACAGTGTTACTGCTGCTCAAAACCCTTCAAGAATTTTTAGGAGTTGCCTACAACGCCAGTTTCTAAAACACAAACCCTCAATCTCTTTCCCTCGCCTTCCCTCCTGCCTCTCTTCCTCTCCCTCCTTGCTCTCACTCTAGTGCTCACCTTCTCTTGCTCACACACTCATGCACACTCGCTATCTCTCTCTCTCTCTGCCTCCCCCCCACACACACACAGACATACGGGCACAGGCTTGCTAATTTCAGAGATCACACTTTGTTTTTGAGCAACTTATATCCATCCTGGCTTGACAACCAGCAGGAGCACCAAAGTACTCCTTCTATGTTTCCATAGCTAACATTTACACTGGCAGAAGCTGTGCCCACATGGGAACCCTTGCTGAGCTCACCTGCAGGCAGCTCTGTTCTCTCTTTCCCAGGCCCACTTCTTTATTTTGTCCCCTGTCCCTGGGATTTACCCTGCTTTGATCTCCTTTTCATATCTGCAGTCACTTTTTTTTTTTCTTCCTCCAGTGGGTTTCTTTTCTCCTGAGGGAACTGCAAAGGGGAATGATATCTTCCCCACTCCTGCCCACCCCTTTCCACTTTCATTAATGGCCCTTAAATTCTTTTCTTTCTGAGTAATTTTCTTTAGTGCAAGGAAACAAACTGCATTCAATAAACAAATCCGCATTTTACAAACTGTAAAAGTCATAGAAAAGTATCTTAGTAAATATTGATGCCTTCACTCTCCTGACGCATCTGTGTAAACGTCCGAAACAAGAGGCTGGTTTTGTAATCAAGTCTTTTGATATTCCACTTGGACTCCTTGATTCCGGGTGTGGTAAGGAACCTTCCCTTTGCCCCGCCCACTTCGGTCTCAGTTTTTAATCACATGTTCATTACATCTCTATGAGGACATCTGCAGCCTAATACAGAGGCCACCCAAGTACAGCCTGAAATCTGTTCTTAAAAATAAATTTTTATCAGAATACAGTCGCATACAGTTGTTCTCTCCGGTAGACACCAGAAATAATTCACTAGGGAATAAAAAATGGTTTGAAATCACTAGATCAATGAAGCGATCCCGTGCTCGAGATGGCCACGGGTATTTCAGGTTTCTTCACATCGTAGGGTCTCTCTTGCTTTTCTCTGAAAAGAGCAGATGATGTCCTTTCTAACCCAAGCTCTGCAGGACAATCTGCTGGGATTTTCTAGAATAATTAAACAATGGCAGCATCTCTAGAATAAGTCCAAGCAAACAGTAGGGGTTCTATGCATTTTGAAGTAAAATTTCATGTATTTTTGCTTGTTAAATGTTAAAACGGAATGCTATGGTTCAACCTAGAAGTCCCGAGGCTCCTCACCTTCGTTTTATAAAAACAGTGCCAATTTCAGGTAAACTGTCAGAAAATAAGAAAACATTTCTCTTAAATGCTCTCCAAAACATGAATGGGAGAAATGCATAAATTGGTAGCGGATTATCTGACTCAGAAAAGATGCTCATGGCTGCACCAAATCATGTTTTTCTTAGTAAGTCATAGTGAACAAGAAAGGAAGATAAATCATCGCAAAAATGCAAGCGAGCTGGTAATAATCGCCTAGTTATAGTTGCCATGAAATAGTCATTAAGTTATATGCAGCATAAATCTCACAGAGTTTTGTAAATTACGGTAGTTCCTAGAGGCCAAATAAAGATAAACTGTACTAACTACGGCTGTCTTCCTCTGTGCTCCTTGGCATGGCTTTTCAAAATGCTCAAGCTCAGGCTCATAGTGCCACATAGTTCCTGAAGCATCTCAGAAAGCACTGGAGGGTCACGACTCTATTCGAGACCCCTCTTCCACATTCTGAAGGCGATCATTTCTAACGAGTCCTTCCCTGCACTCCTAGGCAGAGTCTTGCCCTGCTCTGGCTCACGCTGAGACTAGACAGGCTCCCGGCTCAAGCCTTCCACTCTAAGCTGTTCCTGTTTCCAAGGCATGTTGGAAGAGCAGGTGCTGGAGATGGGGACCACCTTGAGGGCTGAGCTCGCTGCTCGTGGTGGTAGCCAGGCAGCCACCTCCGCTCTGGAAACCAGGATGAAAGCCCACCCTCTGCTTTCTTCCCTCAGCAGACCAGCACATTAGCAAAGCTCGGATTCAAAGATCCCCCGTAAATGTTGCTTTTCCTCCTTTTTGGAGGTTGGTGGTAATCCCCAGTTGATCTTTCTTCTAAAACTGCTTTCCCCCCCTGCTATTTAAGCTGAATTCTTATTGCTCCAAATTAAATCCATTCTTTCTAGCCTTGTCATTGCTAACTAATGAGAACAATTCCTCTCTTTGCTCTTGGAGGCTGCACTTTGGGTCCTTATGGATGAGAATCATCTCCTTCTTTAGCCTACTTTCTTAACTGCAGACTGCACAGGTGATAAAATGGGTTTAATTGTTGCTATAAAAATATTTTCTATCCTCATAACGAAGTAATTTTTTCCCTCCAAATCATTTTAATTTCGTAGAATTGCACTGTGTTTAATGATCGGCAGTGGCTGAGGTGCTTATACACACAAGCAAAATGTGACTCCACAACACACAGGAACACACCGACTTTTGGTCATTGTGCTGTTTCCTTTCTGCCCCATCCACTCTGGCCTCAGTTTTCATCACATACTCTTTATATCTCTGTGAGGAAGTTTGCAGACTAGGACAGGGTTACCAAAGTACAACCTGTAGCCTGTTTTAATAAATACATTTTATGGGAATATAGTCATATACACTTTATAAAATATATATTGCCTACAGCTGCTTTCACACTACAATGGCAGTATTGAGTAGCTCTGACAAAGACTGTATGACTCGCAAAGACCAAAATATTTACCATCTGGCCCTTTACAGGAAAGCTGTGTGATGCCCAGCCTAGGAGATCAACGCTCACGTTGGCTTCGCTTCTTGTACCAGGTAAAGATGAACCGCACAGGTAAACCTCTCACTGACATCTAAGGAGTGTGCTAAATATTTCACGAAGGGTCACGCCACACAGGGAGGGTGTCTGGACAAGAAGAGTTTTTAATTTTTTTATTCCCAAGGCATTCTACGGTTCGCGTCTCAATGGGCGAATAGGCTTATCACACAGACCACCCCTTGGATATGGTGCCAACAGACGTAGGCAATTCTTACAAGCTTGTGCCCCTTTGCCATGTCTACCTAGAATGTTCTCCTGCATTTATCTGGGTTAACAACTCAGACCGCCAGGGAGGAAAGAGAATCCAGGTCGAGGCCGGGTACTCACTATGTGAAGCTGGAGGAAATCACCGAGGCCTGGAGCACTGTCAATGCGAACCAAGATGCCATCCTTCACAGTGGTGCTGAAACCCACGGCAAGGCGGTCCGAGCGCGTGCTGGGCCTGTCATTGGCCGGCCAGGTGTAGAGGATGAGGCCTCCACTCTTCCCAAAGATGTACGTAGCGCCAGCTGCGAAAGCAAGGAGAGAGGGAGCCATCAGGGCACAGTATGGTGTGGTGACAGCGGTAGGCACACTGTTGAGACTCTGCACAGACAGCTGTGGAGAGGGATGGCCTCCAAAGCCTGTAAAGGTGACTGTCACTCCAAATTAAAGATGCAGCTAAATGAAGTACTAACAAAGCAGATGTTAGTGAGAGACATTCCTTCCACCGTCAATTCCTGCTGCCCAAAGGCAGAGGGCAAGTTACATGCTGTGTTCGAGAGCTCTGGAATGTGTGACAAACAACTCCATCTTCCTCAAGAGCAAGATTAATTTTCTATCTCTGCCAGGACAGGCACCAGAGAGAAAACTAGTTCCTCCAACTCGTAGCTGTCAGGATATTCTGGTCAGGGATGCTGGGAGCAGTTCCAGAGACATGTCACAAAACTGAAGGAAACGTGGATCCAAAGCCATCATTCCTTGCATGCCTGCATCGCTACCGGCCCCACAGGAAAGAAAGCTGTCGCCTGAGAAAACTAACTTACATGACTAAAGCATTTGCCTATTTCACTATTATGCTGCAATTTAAAAAAGGTGATAAAAATTAATTCCAGAGGCCTTTTAAAAATTAACTTTATTTTTTTCCCCCAGCGGCAGTGTTTATCTGGTATTATATAACAGATTCTATCTCCTTCTCCAAACTAAATTACAAAAAGAAGATACAGGAGACAGGAAGAAAACTCTCAGTATAATTAATTTTGCACATGGTAAGTGGTGTTGTCAATTACGATGAGGTGGTTTATCGGTGTTTTTACTGCTATTTACAATAATTACTTATGTTCTTACTATTATTATTTACAAACCCAGGGGGTTAGTAAGAAGATATTAATTTAAAAATACTTAGAAAGAAAGCTGGAAGAAAAATTAAGAAAACAGTTTCATAACATAAATTTAAAAATTCTATTTTAAAAAAACATGTTTTAAAATCTGAACTTAGAGAAAAGCATTTAGATTTGGGAGCTAGAATAGACTACACCATTGCAGTTCCTATGGTTGTATGTATGTTACCAACAGTGAGTACTTCCATATGTTACTTATCTCAAAGTTCAGAGAACATTTGGCACCAGATTGTATTGTGTGTGTTCCCAGCGAACACGGTCCAATCCTTGAAACTATTTTAAAGCAACATTAGACAAGCATTCAGATATCTTTAGCATTTGCTAAAATTCTCAAGCACTGGTCTACATTTAGTTTACAGAGAATATTAGGTTGAATTATGTTGTTTAAAGAAGAAATGAGTTATGTAGCTCATTTAGAAATAATCAAGTAAACTGCTATGAGACTAGAAATAGGAGAATATGTCATATGTCATCCTTTAAGCACTAAGCCACATTATATTCTGAGGCATGTAAATCTAATTTGTCCTTTTCGAAAGGTCACTAGTTTAGTTGCTCCAATATGCTCATTTTATATATTACATGTAACATAACATTATCTTCCTCTCGTGAACTCTCAGTCCTTAGCGATGGTATCTGAAAAGTCCTCCATAGTCATCTGGAGAATCTGGGCTTGTGGTATGGAAAGTTTATGATTAATTCCATATGCAAAACAATGTTTGCTCCTCACTATCCACAAACACCCTCAAAGCTTCTTAAAATTAAAAATGTGGCTATAATGATTTACCCTTGATATCTCTCCATCTGTGAAGAATTTAAATAATTCCCCTTCTGTGGATGATTACAAATGTCATCACCATTCTCTTTATTCTCTATTTGGAGAACTGAAGGTTACTTAGTGATTAATGTGTAGAATCACCAAAAATGCAAATGAGTCTATGACATCTTGTGGCAATTCATAAACTCTTACCCTCGTCTATCCGAAATACGTGGCAGATTCTACTACAGAAATAAATCTATAGTCTATCAAGAAATAATTTTGTTACTATGAAAAGAACAAGTCGAAAGTTGATAACAGCGGCATAAATACATGGTGTTTTACAGTTTGCAAAACCTTTTCAAATTCATCATCTGGATCTTCCCAACTGTTCTATGGGCTACGTCACTTGTTTACATTGTCTGTAAACCGATACCCAAATATCTGACTTAAATAAGTGGCACCTCCTTTATGTCTCCAGCTTAACATTCCTGCCTCCAAAAGTCTGTCTTCACTACATGCCATTTATAGCTTAATATAATTACAAAATAAGCTATATCAATGATGCAAAGTTGACTGTACTTTATGCTTTTCACATTTTCTCCTAAGGCGAAAGCGAAATGAAAACAAAGCCATAGCCCCCAGATTTGGCATGTTTTCAAAAGCTAGTCTGGTCTTCTCACCATACAGATAACTTTACAAACCTTCTATTCTGCTTATATTACTTACTCACTGCCCTTGTTCAGTAATTTTCAATATAAAGAATATAAAGAGGAAGAGCATTTTAAAAGATAAATATACAACTTCTTATATATAGTGGTTAGGAGGTCACCATGGCTTCAATTTTTAAATAAAAATAGTCCAAAACCCCATTATGACAATATTAAGGTAAGCAAATATAAAATCTGATTAAAAAATTGTTTGTATTGCTTCTGTTATTATCTATGTTAGATAATTCTAACTCTGCAGATAAAAAGAGCATAAAAGATACAAAGTCCTTAGCATATGGCTTATTCTGCAACGTAGAAATAAATACTGAGATATGTACTCTGGGTACTGAATTTGCTAGTAAGGGTGAATAAAGACCCTGAATGTTCCATTAGTCCGATGTTTGCTTTAGAGGAAGTTAATAGTTACAACTTTTTACTCTGACAACTGGTTATTCTTTTTCTCTTTAGCTTTGCATGGTTTTTAAACATAAATTTGAGCTTTCATTTAATTTTAGTATAAAATGCCGAGTCCCAGGGGGAACATAAAATTATTTTGGTTTACATTTTCAAATTAAAAAGTTAATTTTCTTATTTTAAAATGCAGATTACAAATTAACTTTTCGGGACTGTCTCAAGAACTATAAGAACCCTCCTTGATCCATTAAAGATTTTCATTGCTGATCCATTAAAGATTTTCATTGCTGAGCCATGCGATAGCATATCACTTGCTTTCTCTCCCCTGAGCCTAGTAGTTCTGATTACTGGATTCTCACCGTGCTTACTACACTGGTGCTAAAATCATACTACATTTATTAATAATCAGGACCTTGTAAATTTTCTGCTTGCTAGTAAAAAAGCGATCAATTCAACTGAAGAAAAATTACTATGGTGGCATTTTGGTCATTTAATATTGCAGGATTTTTAAGTTTGCAAGCAGCTAAGGTTGCTTTGCTGAGTTCCAACCCACACAGTATTTCAGGAATGAAATCTCCAGACTGTCACCATTAACCAAGATAAAGTGGATATATCCCATCTTCAAATAGTGAGCAAGTATGACATTCAATTCACAACTTCTTTTGTTCCAAAAGCATCCAAAATGAGTTTGGCTCATTGTTTTTATAACTGGTTAGCTATTTACTAGATGGAGCTGATGGTGATTTTGACAGAGCTGGATGTAAGGGTATGAATATTTATGTTTCGGTGTATATTCTATGTGTGGGATTGACAGGTGGAAAAGGGTAGACTTCACGGAAATCATGAAGGAGTCTTGGGGAGCAGTTATACAATAAGTTGATTAAATAGATGATCTATGATTTCTCAAGGAAAATTAAAGATAATTTTTTTTCTAGTCCATACATTTCTCCAATAAATAGTTCCTAAATCTGTGATGCCTAATACTGATTATTTTAATAGAATTTAATTGCTGATGGCAACTCAACTTTTCTTTATTTAGGACCCCTTGGATAATTATTGTTATTGTTTTGACTTATAAACCTCATGGTCCTGCCATCATGACATTGTTTCAAGATTTCTAGTCCCATATCCAAATAGCATATTACTTATTTGAGAGATTGTCTATAGGAATAGAATCATGGTCCTATTTAAGATTTATGTTAGCTATGAAAATAATATATACATATATATGTGTACACATGCATGCGTGTGCGTATGAAATAAGGAAAGTTTGGTTATAAAATACAATAGACTACATGAAATTAATTTGTTATTCTCCCCACCAAATAATCAAAGATAAAGTGGTTCCAGAAAGGCATTTAAATATAATGTTGGTTGTATATTTATGTTTTTAAAATTAAAAAAAGAAAAAAAGCAAATCGGCTTTTCCTGAAATAATTTTTAGTTGGTGTTAAAATGGAACGAGTTTGTAAGCATCTCCCAGGGGAAGCTTGAGAGAGTTAAACTTAAAGAAAACTAGATAATTTACTTGTAGACAAGTGTCGTGGGTAGAATAATAAATTAAGTAATAAAATAAGTCTTAACGTGCAAACCACCGGGTAGGTAAGTTAAGAAAATAAGCAATGTCAAACTCCTACTCTGGTGCTCTTTGAACATTGCCTAAGAAGTTAGTACAAAATTTAATGAAGCTAAGGTATATGTTTGTCTTTCTCTAGTATTTCAGATTCCTATTCCTTATTTCTATTTTATTTTTCTTTCACCAACCTTATCCACATTTGTGTTCTTTACTGTAAATTGATAAATCCTTTTGGGAAATAAGTGTGCTATTGATGACCTAAAATATATTATGTTAGTAGATGTAGTTAGCACTATTAAAACTATTGTTTATTCATGTCAATTACTATATAGCTAATACCCAAAATGGAAAGACTGACAAACATCTCTTCTAGTAAATGGAGTCATAAAGCTCAAGGATCTCGTAATGACTGATGGCCTAGAGAAGACAGTATCTTGATTGCTTTTATTTAGTTTGTTACTTGGTTCTCCCCTCCACACTTCTGGTTGTTTTGGG
Source organism: Pteropus medius (assembly GCF_902729225.1). NCBI lineage: Eukaryota > Metazoa > Chordata > Mammalia > Chiroptera > Pteropodidae > Pteropus > Pteropus medius. Next base: position 6,552,716 of record NW_024349797.1, on the reverse strand, counting down.
GTGTTCATAATAGTAGGACCTTACATTTTCATACCATTGAATGGTTTTCCAATTGCTTTCTTTGGGAGTATCTCATTTGATGCCTCTTCCCCCAATACCCACTGAAATGTTAATGGCAAATATTTTTGTTACTGTTTTAGTAAAAAGGTAAATGGATGCTCAGAGAGATGAAATGACCTGACATGGTGTTAAGTGGTGGAGCTAAGAGTAGAACCAGGTCTTCCCTTTCTTGACTCTGTCTGTCCTGCTGACCCAGAGAGGGAGCTTCCCTAAAGTAATCCCCAGAGACTGAGAGCTCCACAGGGAGGAGGGGAGGGTTCATAATAGAAATACGGATGGCCAATAGACATATGAAAAGATGCTCAAGGTCACTAATCATCAGAGAAATGCAAATTAAAACCATGATGAGATATCACCTCACACCTATCAGAACGGCTATATATATAACAGTTCATATATACAATGGAATATTACTCAACCATAAAAAAAATGAAATCCTACCATTTGCAATGACACGGATGGAACTAGAGGTTATTATACTGAGTGAAATAAGTCAGAGAAAGATAAATATCATATGATTTTGCTTGTATGCAGAATCTAAGGAACAAGAAACAAACTAATCAAAAACAGACTCACAAATACAGAGGACAATCTGGTGATGGCCAGAAGGGAGGGGGGTTAGGGGGCTGGGAGAATGGGGTGAAAGGATAAAGAGGTACAAATTAGTAGCTGATAGATGGTCATAGGGATAGGGAGCATGGTCATAGGCATGGGGAATGCAGTCAGCAGTAAGATAATGGCTAGGTGTAGAGCCAGAGGGAAGACAGAGTAACAGGGGCACCATTTCATAAACTATATAAATGTCTAACCAATGTACTGTATACTTGAAACTAATAATAAAATAAAATTTAAAAAACAAACAAAACAAAACAAAAACTACAAAGAACAAAACCTCCACATTACAGAGGGAGCCACTGGGGAGTACAAGATAAGCGATAAGTGATATATAGATTTCACAAATGGCCCTGCAATCTATTTATGGAATGCATGGTTTATGTGATCTATTTGTCTACGCTGAAGTTTTTTAAATAAACACCAAAACCAATGATAAAGTAGCCTTAAATAAAGCAAAACTCAAGGGAGTGAACATTAAGAAAGAAATTTCATCAATCTTAAAGAACATCCTTCATCTTTGGCAAAGAAATAATCATCAGATTTACTGCTAGCTAACTGAGAAACTGACAGCATTACCTAAGAGTTAAGTATATCCTCAGGGAGAGGTGAGCCCCTTTTCTTAAACAAGGTTCAGGCAAGGTGAGGACACCCTTCACATGCGGCAATTTCTCCCTCTCTCTTGAAGAGAGAATGATTAGAAACAAAAAAGCATGAAGCCAGAACGAGACAAAGGTAATGTTTCAAAGCATGTCCCAGTATTCTAGAAGAAAGATTTGGACTCAAAGACTTCCCAGAAGAACAAATACTGGTTTAGTGTAGTATAAAATCTGCTTGGTAAAACTGGAATGCAAACTTGTGCACAGAGTGAAGCTCTTATATATTGTATCTAATGCCAAAAGTTCCACAGGAGCTGGTGGGGGAAAGAAAAGGGTAAAACCAGTAAAATTCTACCTATTAACCCGTTTTGTTTACATGAGTAAAAAATAGTCCACCATTATTTAATTCTGGTGGCAAATATCATTCTTCACGTATATGTGTAAATATTGTTCTTGCAAATACGTTTGGCGGGACCTTTTAATGGGACTGTTACCATGGATTTTCCAGAAAGTCTGAAAAGGAACTAAATAATTGTGTGATTTCCAAATCGGATACCAACTACCGAGATGGCTCACTTCTGTGATTCCTCATATACATGTGTGCTACCTTGAAGTTTGAGTAAGATAAAATCACACGTAGATTCCAGGCACATTCCAGAGTGCTTACAGACACATCATGACCCTTTCCGAGTCTTAGAGGTAACGACATTTTCAGAAATACATTCTGTTAAAAAACATTTATAAAAAGATTTTTACTGGTTACTTCAGGATTCTTCCACTAGGAAAAAGAAGTCAATAATAAAAAATACGATGCTTTCCACATTGAAACTGATCTAAAAATAAAGCTTAAATTCCCTCTTGCTTAAAAGAACTATCATAAACTCATTGTTTTTCCTTTGGAGCAATTATTTCTTTCACAAACCTTTGGTAATACTTTAAAAATATTAATTATAATACTGTTGTTAATACTAATATTAACACTCATGCTTGCTATATACATGAATAATTTATTATATATTATAGTATACAGTAGAACATTTCAAATTCCTATATCTTTCACTTTAGATATTGTTGCTGTATTAGTTTGTTAGGGCTGCCACATCAAGGAACTACAGACTGCGTGGCTTAAACAACAGAAATTTATTTTCTTACAATTCCGGAAGCTGGAATTCTGAGATCAAGGTGTCAGCAGGGTTGGTTTCATCTAAGGCCTCTCTCCTTGGCTTATAAATGGCTGTCTTCCCCTCATGTCATCACATAGCCTACCCTCTTTACCCACCTGTGTCCTAATTTTCACTTTTTATAAGGTAAAAGTCATACTGAATTAAAGCCCAACATAATGACCTCATTTTAACTTAATTACCTCTTTGTAGACCCTATCTCCAAATAGTTACATTCTGAGGTACTGGGGGTTAGGACTACAACATATGAATTTTGGGGAGGACATAGTTCAGCCTGCAGCAGTTACTATCCCAGTTTTAGAGATAAAGGAAGCTGTAGAATGAGGTAAAATCACTTGCCCAAGGTCGAGTGGAATTAGGAGTTTAATCCAGATCTAACTAATGACTTACTTCCCTCCATTATGCTAAACTGTCTCCCTAATATGCTTACCCTTTACTTTTAACTGTGTATCTGAGTGGGGATAGGGATGACGGTGGGGACAGGGACGATGATGGGGAAAAGGACAATGGCTTTCTAACATGCGGGAAAAAAAGCCAAAAAACAAAACAAAACAAAACAAAAAAACCTCAGCAAACAAGATAGAAACTCAGTTCCCTCACAATGGAAATAGCGGTATAGGGCTGATCATTTTCTTTTATTTAAATGGCAGTGTTTTAATATGAAGTTGTTCTCTGCGAACTGTATAAGGCAAGGTCAGACAACAGGCAGCTCCTGATTAATTACACCATACTCACAAAACTCTAAATTCTAAAGAATGAACTCTATATTGAGATTTATTTCAGAGATTATCTCATAGCCAACTTAATTTAACTTTCATAACCGAGCTAGTTTCTTATATAGAAAAACAAAATAATTCCTAAGAAATTACACAGTATTCAGTTTTAAGAAAATAAATAAGCTTTATAGTCTAACAAAATGAAAATCCAGAACCCTTTTGTACCATGAGTTCCTGGAGGACAGGGCTATTTAATTTCTCTATCAACATTGTGGATGCTCAGAATATAAATGTTGCTGAATTAATCAATAAAACTTGGCCCACCTAGTTTCATATCTTCACACTGTCACTCAGGCATCTGCTCATTAATCCATCTCAGCTTTGTGTCATTTCATCTCAATGTGGAAATATTTTATAAATACTTATCAATTAGGATTCACGATATCTCTCATGATGGAACAGAACATAGCTGCCAATTTACAAGAGAAATCTAACCACAAAGACATTTGAATAATTTGTCTTTGGTGAGTTTTTGGCAGGCTCATTATAAAATCACACCCATTTTTAGTCAAATTCTTTTGTTACCCATCGTTCCTAAATCACATTGCAAACTACTTTTAGTTTTCTATATCATTATCTCTATACCTTAGATTTAACCTAACAAGAATATATAGTAGATAAATATATTTAATGCAACATACTTAAGAATAGCAATGTTACTCTACTTTACAGAGCATTAACTAAGTGCAAAGTCCTTAGGCAAAACATAAATAAAAAGAAAAAAAAAATGATCATTTTACAATTACTCATCAGTCTTTTTCTGTAGCTTTTTTTTTTTTCAATTTTAAAAACAGTCCTTCTGATAACACCTCATGAGACATACTTAGAATAAAAAGGTTTGGAGCACATTCATCTGTCTCCTTTTCCTCCTTTTATTCCACAGCTTTGAAATATCATCTCTAATAAGAGCAATCAAGGAATTTTTTAGTATTGAATATTCTCTGAAAAAGAAATACACATTAAGAGTAGTTGCTTATTTCCAGTGCTTTGATTTTAATGCTTGATATATGGAGACTTCACACTTTCGAGGGACCAAGGACTATAAACAGATGAGTTTGGTGGATGTGTGACTCTAATTCATAAACGTAATTTTCCTGGAAATGTTGGCTAATATTTTGAAGGATAATGACTCTCGCTTCTATGACATATATATCTCTATCATAAAACAAATGTTGGAATTCGGAAAAAGGAAGAAAGCAACTATTGTGGTCCATTCTCCTATAACAATAATTTATCTTCGCCGTGCCTCAATTTCCCCATGGTTAAGAAGGTTATAATACCTCCTTCAACTACTCATTTCAAAGAGTTGAAGCATTTTCCATCAATTTTTTTAACTTCTGAAACACATAAGATTTATTTAGTAATATGGTATAGTCACTCCAATATAAAAATTTTTGATGAATAATTTTAATGTTTAAAACGTTTGAAAATGACTACTTTTCAGTCAATAGGGAAGGATGATCTTACCTGTGTTTGAGAAAAGTAACTTTGGCTGTGGTGTGGTAGATGGAAAGAAACAAAAGTGCCTCCGTATGAATTTAGATGGAGGCCATTGCTATAGCCTGGACATCAAAGGCAGGAGCTAAGACTGGGTCAGTGAGAGTGAGAAATGAGAGAAAGGAGTAGATAGATACTAAAGATGTGAAGAATAAAAGGACTTCGTGATTCATCTGATACTTGGGGAAGGAAAATGGGAGGAGTCGACACTGATTCAGAGTTTTAAAGTTTGGGTAAATAAAACTTTAGACAAAAAAGAAGTACAGCTTAGGATGTGAAAATGATGTTTGGTTTTGGGTTTATTGAGTTTTGTATGCCTGTAGGATAATGATTTAAGGTTTCAGTTAGAACTCTAGGACTATAAAAGACCAGTGCCATGATTTTAAGCCCTAAGTGAGATGGTGCTACTATGTCATCATAGAATGCACCCAGATTTTGCTAAGCTATTTCCCAAATACATATTATTTGGCATTTGGAAAACCTGAAATATTATGCAAATTGATTTGCTAAAATAATACCCATTGAATATTTATAGCTATTGGCCTTTCTTCCTGGTCTCCATTTATAGAAAAACATAGTTTGCATTTGGTTATAATCATAGTGCTTATATAATTTTGCATCCTTTTTCTATTATAGTATTTGAATCTCTCTCTATATTATTAGATCTGTCATTATAAATGGTTCCATAATATTCCATGAAGTGATGGGCTCTAATTTGCACTCTTCTCCTGTTGAGCCCTTAGGTTGTTTATCTTGTGTGCATAACTTGGGGTGGGGTGCAATTTGATTTGAGAGGACAGAGAGGATATGTGGCTGAATAAAGATTTTTTTATTTCCTTCACTTAGTAGATAAACAAGTATTGGATCAGCTTGTAAACCAAGGGCACATGGGCAATGTCTAATGTTATCGCATGGTTGACTTAATTAGAAGGCCTAATATAGTTTTTGTATATGTTTATGTGCTTAATATACATAACATTTTCAGTCTTTTGAATAAAATTAATCTCCAGCAATATTAGGGAAAATTATATTGCTCTTCTTAAAACAAAGATAGTAGAGCCAAGAGTCACATAAGAGACCTAAATGGATCAAAGTCAGCTCCTGGTATTCAAAGCCATTTTTCATTATTCATCCAACAGAACTTTACCCCTCCCTTCTTATCAATGGACAAATGCATCACTGAATTATTATGTAATATTTTGGTAATTAGTTTTACAACTGATTTCCTCTGAGTACATAAGCTCCTAATTTTCTTAATATTTTATTCTCTTCAAAGGCTCAGCTTATAGCTTCTATTTTTCTTCCTTTATTATTTGTAACAAGACAACTGCCCTTTGCTAATGTTTGGTGATTTTCATCCCACCTTCCTAATTCAATATATTTCAAACATATCCTCGATCTCAGTCTCTCTGTCTCTCCTCAGTATTTCCCCATCCCTTGAAAGTTTGCCTATTCCTCAGGTCCTGATGATGAAAACAATTTATTTATTTTCGACCCTGAACCTAGTGGGAGGTGACTATGTTATTTCTGCTTTAAAAACTTGCCCTCTAATTATCAGGTCCTGGAGTAAGGCCCTTTCTACACCTGGCCTTACACTTTTATTCATGAAGCCGTGCTGCAAGTCTATAAAAAACTAATTTCCCAGGCTCTCTTCTTAGTTCTAATACGATAACTTTAGCATTGATTCGACAGTACAGATATGACATTCTGCAAATAAACAGCAGTCACTTCCATCAAAGCTTAAAGATTTGTTATGATGGATATATTCAGACACACCAGTCTCTTTTTAGAAAATGCAATTTTATGAAAAAATACAAGATAATTGGTCTTTAGCTCTTGCAATAAACTTAGATAGCACCTGCCATATTTAAATTAATACAGTGATTCTTCCTGTTAGATTAGGCTTTCTGATTAAGTCAATCATGTGAAAAGATTCAGACATTGCCCATGTGCACTCAGATTAGAAGCTGAGTTTTTGATGTGGGTATTTTTTTTTTTTTAATGATGTGAAACTTGCCCATCTATTAAGTAAAGGAAATTGAAAGTTCTTTATTCAGCCACATATCCTGCCAGCCCTTATCTCTCAGCCTCAGCTTTTGCCTCACATTGTGTCGCATAGGTGGTAGGTTTTATTGGGCACTGGAAGACTCTCCAAAGCAATGACCTAGTATTCCAAGCCACCATGTGAACACGGGGTCTGCTTGCTAGAGATCGCATACACATCACTCTTGAGAATTTACTTTCCTTCCCATTGTCCCCATTTCCTCTGACTCTGGCTGCTATGGTGCAGATCAGGAAACTAAGAGAACAGCTTTGCTCCGTTTAATCTCTCTTAACTCAGCAGCAAGAACGAATCAGACTCACATGGCTGGAGCAACAGAACGGAAAGTGCCAAGGCAGGCATTTCAATCAGCCCCCCAACTTCCAGAGAATGCCTGGATAAGGAGTGAAGAGGCTCCTTCTAGGGGACAAATTAGGCTCAAGGGGTTTAACTGCGTTGAAGCAAATGGTGACCTAGTGGCAGGGCTGGTATGACTTTTTCAGTAAGAGGGGAACACATTTTTTCTGAAGGGAGTCTTCTTACTGGTCACAACCAGTAAAGGTCCCATTTCCCTAATTTACCCATTTAACTTATCCCTTAGCATGTGTGCAGAGTTTTACCTTAAGTAAACATTCTTCCTAAAGTCATAAATTTGGGGGAGAAGCCCACAAACAACAGGAGCAAAAAAACATCTTCTGTTTCAGCCATAGATCACACGATTATTTAAAAAATTATCCATATTTCCCAGTCAAAGATGACAATACAGTCCCAGTACCCATGTTATGCTGGAAATGGTTAGAGTTTGCATGGGCATAATTAGACTATGAGTTCCTTGTAGGCAATGGTGATGTCACATGCTTTTTTGCGTCCCAATGATGGCTGAGTCCCATCCTGGACACATAAAATCCTGTGATATAAGAGCTGGAAGGAGAATTCGAGAGCATCTGTTTGATCTCTTCATTTATAGATGTAAATACTGAAACCCAAAGAGGTTACAGAATTTGCCCAAGGTCACAGTTCATGAGTGGCAGAGCCAATTAGAACTCTACTCCAGACGCCAGTGCCCTTTCTATATTTTTTCTGCTGCCTTTAAAGTAGGTGCTTAAGAATAACTTGTTAATTGATCAACTTTAATTCATCTATTTACATTCCATCACTTAAAGGTATTGCTTGGGTAGTGAGAATCACTATGGAACAGGTTTAACACGTGTGCACATGATGTGGGGGAGGGGAGACAGAAGTAAGAGCCCATATCTTATACTCAGTTACATCAGTATTTACTCTGCATGTAATTCCTTTATGAGGTATGCAATAATCTGAAGCCTTGTATTTGAATATATAAAATAACAAATCATATATAAAGTAGTCTTCTTCTGAGTCATTATTCTTAGTCCATAAAGAAGTGAAGGCAAAGAGAAGTGAACATATCTGAAAAAGTTACAGTTCAGTCATTTCAGAATCAAAGCTAAAGCTGAAATTTCTCTGTTCCCTAGAAAAGGATCTGCTTTGAGCTTTATGGCATTGTTTTCCAAACTCTCAGGTCTCTATGATAGGTGAAGAAGCAAACTGATGTGCTAGTCCACAGATCTGTTCAGTGGTAACGAGTGTAAGGCTGATGACACAGTGCTCCTCGGATTAGATTCCAGACACCTAGGGAGGCAAGAAATGAGCAGAGGCTGGAAGGGTATGCTATAATCCGAATGGGATCTCTTTAAAAGCACTGTGCAGCAGGAAAGACAAGCATAATGGCTATTTAATCATCTTCACTATGAAGTGCCAATTCTTTAGACTCTTATGACATTCATGAATGATGCAGGAGGCGGACATGATGAATGCAGAGCAATTCCCTGCGACAGATACTTTCAGAAAATTTATGCCCCCCTCCCCCCAGGACAAAAGGGCTCCTGGACTCAGTTATCATTTGTTCTGGGAGAGAATTTACAGTCTCGCCAGCAACTCCTTTTACCTTACTCAATAAAGCACTTATTTTGATATACTGACTGCGATTGTTCAAGAACAACTGTATCCTTGGAAATGCACGTGCAGTGAGCAGTCGTGCTAGCTCACTTTCCTTCACGTCATGCACTTTTGTCATTTTCTAGGTTCTGTACTCTAGGGCTTAGACACAGGTCTCTAAATAACGTGCCCACCTATTTGGTCAGAGATACACACACACGTTACTCTTTGACACCTGAAAGCACAAATGCTGTATAGGTTCACTGTGAGTCAGATGATTCTCTAGTGCATGGCTCTTTGCACTGTTAAATATGCATTAAAAATCTTATTCTTTATCCTCTGCCCACAGATAATCTGTGTGTAGATAGTAAATTAGTCAATGTATTCATCACAAATATTTGTTAATCTCCATCTCTGTAAAAGGTACTTTTCTGGGTGCTGCAGAGACAGCAGTGAACATGACAAAGTCCTTGCCTTAATAGAGGTGATACTCTTATAATGATGGCAGACAAAACACAAATAAATTTACAATATCAGCGAGTTTTAAGTGCTAATAAAGCACGATGGGGAAATAATTGTGTCAGGAGAGGCCTATTTTAAATGAAATGGGCAGCACAGGGCCATCTGAGGTGATGGCAAGTGTAACTTAACAGCAAGAGAAAGGACAGCATGTACCTTTTGAGAAAAGAGAGTTCAAGGCAAGGGGAACAAAGACAAAAGGCTGAAGTCAGAAATGCACTTGGCTAGCTTGAGACATAGCAAAGACCATGGTAGAGAGGGCACAAGAGAAGCTGTGGGAGAAAAAGTGATTGGAGAGGTAAGGAGAGACCAGGTTAGGGCTCATAGGAAGTATCTTATGTGAGGGAGTTCCTTTTTCGATTCTGCTCAGAGACGACTGCTCAGCTTTCGATGTAGCTCTGCTCATACATTTTAAACAGGAAACTCAAAATCAAACTTAAGTGGAAGGTAAATTGAATAGAGGGGCCTTAAAGGGATGTTGTATGAAGAAGAGTTGAGTGAGCTCTGGATATTTAACCAGAAGCCCTTGGAAGCTGGGCAGGGTAGCCATCTTCAAATACATAGAATATCATATAGAAGGACTATGCTGCTTGAGAGAGTAGAACCAATAATGATGGATGATAAAAATTTCATCACCAGATGTGTTCCAGCAGAGGCTGAATAGTCACTTTTCAGAGATGTCTGCAGGTCTTTTCTAGATAGTTCCAAAACAGCCTAACAAAGAAGACTATATGAAACAGAAATGTTGGACTCTGGTAGAACAAACACATTCACCTAAATCAATCATCTATTTTTTTCTTGATTAAAAAAACTCATTTTCCTTTTCAGTAAATTGCTGCTGCTTCTTTGTTGAGAAAATCAGTAGCCATTTTGAGAAAGATGAAAATTCTGTACAGCCACATTTTCCTCGCAAATACTTTAACAGGGTTGGCAGAAACATCCTTGAGGGCTATAGATCCTCAATGATATTTTTGGTCTAGAGTCCATCTTCTAGGAAAACTCTAATAAAATCACCCATTTAAAAATATTCCTTTGATCACTGAAATAGTAGCCAAACACAGTTCCTTGCTTCCTATCATGAAAATCTCATAAGCGGTGGGAAGGCAGCAGGCTAAAAATGATCTTCCAAATCCTAGTGGGAAGGCAAAGCATTTCCTCCTATTAATTTTCCACAGTGTCTACAATTTTCTTTCTTAATAGAACTTAATCCACTGGCAGCATTAATAATGAGGGTTAGAGTTCACAGGTAGGGTTGAGAAATCTTTGGCTAAGAAATCTTTGTTTTAAAGAATCTCTAAAAATGTCTTCTTTTTATTGCCTCACTGTTTCTTAACAGGAAAAGAAACACTGATTTATATATGAGAGTTCATTATGAGGAAGCTACACTTAAAAAATTTTAAAGGAGAGACAATATTTACCTCGTCTTTTGGAAGAAGGAAGGAAGAAATGGAGGGAAAGAAGGAGGGAGGGAAGTAGGGAGGAGAGAGGGAGAAAAGAAAGGAAGAGAGAAAGAAGAAGAGAAGATTAAGGAGCATCTTATAAGAATCACAAAATAATTCCTCTGCTATATTCTGCCTAAGATAAACCTGAGTTAATATTTTTCCCCAAATTTTTGCTGTAATGTTATGCGGCTAAAGAAGAGCAGCAAAAATAATGAAAGGGATGAAAAATAATAGGACACATGAGGAAAAGTTTTTAAAAATTAGAGTCTCTAGAAAAGAAATTAAAAGAATAAATTAATTACTGTTTGAAGAGATAAAGTATTTTCTCGAGATAATGCTTTCAGGAAAAGGCTGTGTACTATATATGGAGATAAAAGAATAAAAAGCAACAAACGAAAGCAGGCAAAAACGGGAAGACTTTCTTGACCATCAAGGGTTATAAAATTATCAAAAAACAACAAAAGATAAAACCAACATGAGTTCTGAAGGAGCCCTAGAGGTAGGTCTTCAACACAGCAAAATTTCCACCATCACTCATCATCATGTAAAGCCTTGGTATTTTATTCACGGTCCTCATTAGCTCTTGTCTGTCTTTGCCCTAATAGAATAGAAGCTCAATAAAGGCAGAAACTTGTCTTGCTCATTGCTAAACCCTAGAACATTGTAAGGCACATAGTAAAGTTTCTTTAATAAATTTAAATCAATAAACAGATCTTTAAGAAGGCTTGTCCCTAATAATAGGAGCATAGGTCAGATTATTTACCATCACACATTGGCCACCCATCTCGCTACCACTTTCCTGCTTACAATCCTCAAATGGATTCCAATTGCTTAGAATAAAATCAAACTCCTTAAAATAATCCCAAAGACTCTCCATGATCTGACTCTTGCCATCCTCTCCTCCCTCACCTGGCATCGAACTCCCCTTTGCTCACCATACTCCAGACACTGGGATTTCTTCTATTCTTCCACCAGGTAAATGCCATAATGGCTTTGAGATCTTTGTTTTTGCTCTTTTCTCTTCTCCCAGATATTCACATGGGTGATTCCTTCTCATTGATCAAGTCTCAAGTAAAGGATAACCTCTTAAGAAGCCTTTCTTGGCCTCAGAAATAAAGGTAACAACTCCCCTGGCAGCTATAATTACATAATTAGTAATATTTTCTCCATAGCACTTACCACATCTTTTCTTTCTCTTCTGACTGGAATGCAAGTCCTTGAGACTGTACATCTGTCTTACTCACTACCGTAACCTCAAAGACCCAAACAATAGCTAGCCCAGAGTAAGCACTCAATAATATTCAGGAGACAGATGAATACCTCTTTTTAAAAAACTTGTTCTTAAAAATAAGACTCGGTAATTTCCAAAGTCCCTATAAGCTATCACTTATAGTTATCACTGCTACTTTAAATCCTGGTAAACCCAGAACACATAAAACAATGCTTATTTTCACAATCCCTGTCATATATGTCTTTATTTGATCCATCTTTCAAATGGAAAGAATGATAGTGACGTCTCTCTCTTTTGTATGTTAGAGGAATGAATCAATGTACACAAAGTCATATCGAACTTATCCAAGGGTAGTAACGCCCAGACCCAAAACAGTGGTATGACCGTTATTAGCTTGTGGCTCCTATAACAAAAGTTTTCATCATTATTTTCTCTGCCCAGTGGAGTGCCAAAAGTAGGTCACTCAAAGGGCAAGGGAGAGACATCACTCTTTGGATATGATTTTGGGAGGGAACACTCTCTCAAAGGGGTGGCAGTAAAAGAGTCAAATTCAATGGAATCGACACTCTCAGTCCAGTGATTCACACAGGTATTTTTCAGAAAAGATGGATAAATAAACTCTGAAAATCCTTTTCTTTCTTTTTCTCTGCTGTAAATGCAGTTTATTGATTCAGGTCCCACTATTTCATGGCATTCACATGCTTCAGTAATACAGAGGATTTATTTTCATCCCTTCTTCTCAAGGAGCTGAGGCTGCTCTTAACCTCCATTGTGAGCAACTCCTTTCTCCTCCTCCTTTTTTCCTTCTTTATCCAGTACCCTGTCAGTCAGATAATGGGCAAACAAGATAACTAGTACATAAGACACTCGGTTCCCACTTATGTTAATCTTTTTCACTTTTCCAAGGCCAGTGGGGACAAACTCTAAAGAATAAATTTGTTAGCAGCAGATAGGATGAACCAGGGCGAGTGGTGGATAGATAATCCAACTATTTACCTCGTAACGAGAAGTAGTTGATGTCGAGAATTGAAAATAGCTAGGAATGTTTTAAAAATAGCTAGGTTAGAATTTTTCATGCCCCAACAGATTCTTCATGCAGTATACTGTGGGAAAATCCTTCTTTACTAAGCCATTTTAAATGTTTTAGAAACTTTCCTTTTGGAAAGTGAGACTATTGGTTCGAACGGAAAGATTTCTGGACTAGATAAGTATTTTAGTTCTGCCTTTGCAGCTGGCTGGACTATAGCACTGGTTAATTTCCTTAAATTCTCTGAGGCTACTCATTTGCCAATTCCCACTCATTCCACAAAACGCAGTATAGGATCATCTTCTCTGTGAAGCTTTTTCATCCATTCGATCAGCCATTTGGCTAATATTTATTAAGTGCCTATTAGTCCTTTAACAAATATTTATTATACCTACTATAGATCAAACTTAAAATAGGTGCTGGGGACACACAGAAAAAAAAAAAAGTTAGCCTGTCCAAATGATGTTGTCTTTATTCTTCCAACATATAAGAGATACTCAACAAACACCGTAGAGTGATGGAGCTAAACACACGATTCATAGTTTCATAATTTCCTCATTTGTGCAATAAAAGAAGTGACTGTACATGAACTCTGAGGGTCTCTACTGCTCTGACGTCATAAGATTGTAAATGATTTTTCATCAACTGTAAATGTACCGAAATTAACTTTGACTATCACCAAGCTGTCTCTGAACTCTCTGAAGTAGAAATTATGCACACAACGCCTGCCTAGCCTAGCAAGTCACAGATGCTGCTTTTGGCCTCACCTGCTAATTTCCCTTCCCACTGGGAGGATTGCCATAAGCACTAAACTTCATTGGAAAGTACAGCACAAGGATTCAGACCTTTCAGGGCAAACCTGCAGACACGGATCGCATGAAGCAGCTGAAGATCTAGGGGAGGGCTCCCCGACCCCCGGGCTGCAAACCAGTACAGGTCTATGGCCTGTTAGGAACCAGGCAGCACAGCAGGAGGTGAGCAAGCAAAGCTTCATCTGTATTTGCAGCCACTCACCAGCACTAGCATCACCACATCGGCTCCACCTCAGCTCCACCTCACATCATCAGGCATTAGATTCTCATTGGAGCACTGGTCCCTGGTGCCAAAAAGGTTGGGGACCGCTGGTCTCGTGCATCCCTGCTCATTTAGAATAATCCAACGAAGATAAAAATGAAGCAAAAAGAGAACTCTGTGTTTATAAGAAACTAAAATAACTGGACAAACGAATAAAGGAAAAATCAGCCAATCAGCTTTGTGTACAGACCCAACATTAGTGTCTTTTCTTTCACTTGAAAGTTGGGCACAAAATCTTAAATGTCTGTCTTTTGCAATAAAGTGAAAAAATAATCAGAATTTATCCATGTTTCTTCAGGTACCTGTAACCTTTGTTGAGTATCATCCCCAGTTGCTGAGCATGGCCTGTCCCTGCTGTGTAGCAGCAAATCTATTTTACCTGAATAACTAAGGTTATAGCAAGACTCTATTTTTACTTTCCATAAGCCAAGTGGTGAGAAGAGCCCAAAATAGCCAGGCGATACATTTAGCACTCAGTTCAGAATTATTATTATATGAGCCATGGTAGAAGCACTTCTTTCAGATAAATCATATTCAGCAACTCCTTACAAACATTACTTAGAGAACCTTAGCTTAGTTCGTGTCTCTAAATTAAAGCAAACTTCTACTGTCCAGTGTACAAGGCTGTTAATAAGACTAGAGGGGGTGATCTAAGTCAACAGCACAACGATTAGATCCTCATGAGTGCTCCGCGTTGGTCACTTTTATTAGCATTAGCACAATTGTTGCTGTCTTTCTCTTGTCCTTAATTGTTTTGCAAGAAATCTTTACCTTAGTGGGAAGAATAACTAATGCATTATCTATAATTCCCTGTCTTCTTCATTGCAGTACCCTTGACCACAGGCCTTCTCCGGCCCCAGCTCTGACACTGATTACATTCACCTAAAATGAGAAGAGGAACTGAGGAAAGTATGGGGGAGAAAATGAGATAGAATAATAACAAATAGACTAATAGCACAGAGGCTGGTAAAACACATATCCTGGGTTTAGAGGAGGAGGAGGTCAGTTTTTCTTAAACGTTGCATCCATCTCAAGTACCATTTAACAGGTCACTTCAAGCTTTTCTTTGGCAAAAGATCTCTATATTCCCTTTTTCAACATTCACAGTCTCTGTCCATGTAATTTGCTTTAATGCCCTTCGAAGATGTCCTATTAGTCCAGGGCTATCCTCTCCGCATTTTATTTGGACAGCTGTTTATTCCCCTCAGGATTTTTGGAACTGGAAATGGAAGCCTAGGCCAAAACCCTATTACAGAGATCCATTGCTCTTTGCTAGCTTCTCAAGTGCGGGGTTTCTATAAGCTCTGCTGTTTGTTCAAAACCCCACGAGGTTATTTAAAAGGTGATTTTGTTAATAAGGAAAATTTTGAAACCTATAACCCATAACGATGTTAATTCAGTGCTGATCATATTGTTGATTATTTTTGGAACAGAACTGTCCTTGCCATACTGGTCAATTATCACATTTGTTGCATTAACCTAAGCATTTCTTCCACTTCAGTTCATTTTTTTATGCTACTTGATCCTGTAGCAAGGTCACCATACACTAAATTTATCTCCTGAATAGCATATGGCTCCAGCAACCCATTACCCCAGAGCCCCATACACCTATTTATAAAGAACTAGAGCCATCTAAGCCAGCACACCATATGGAGCCTAATTTACCCAATAAATATATAACTGTAAATAGTCATAATTAGCACTCCTATTAATCACGCTTGTTTCTAGAAATAAAATCTTTGAAAGCAGACATTTTTAAAATCCTTGTTTTGAACCATTTCTCTTTTTGTTACAATTAAAATCATAAAAGATACTTATTAATAATTTTTTATGCATTGGCCATTGGGTTAAATTCTAAGGTTATTCAGATTTATAAAATTTGGATGCCACTTCTCTAAAAACATCTAGGAGCTATTCAACTCATCAGCAAGACTTATAATCACTCAAATTAAAAATGTGGTACCATAAGTGTAAGTATGATAGAAAGAGATTAACCATTCCATTAATATCAGTAATATTAATAAAAATTAATTACCAATGAAGGAGCACACATTATTTACTAAGCATGGCTTTCATACATCTTGTCATCATCCTTTACAAAGATGCTAGCTAACTATCCGGTAGATAGTAGCATCTCTATTTTAAAGATAAGGAAACTGGCATAGAGGGTAAGTGAATTTCACAAAGTCATGCAACTTTAGGGGCCAAATTATAACTCAATTTCTGCCTAATTCTAAATCTTGGGCTCTTAATCATTACATCAAACTGCTTCCTCGTGTTAATTTTATCTTGCCATCCAGACTGTAAGTTTCACAAAGGGCGATGACAAAAACCAACCGCTTCCTTCCCAGTGACCCTTACTCCTCTGCTGGGCTGGTGCCCAAATAATATTTTTTGAAGGGTTTGTTTTGATCAGTAAATGCACAGCTCCTTTCTCTAAGGAATGGCGAACTTTCCAGTGCTCAATACTTGCTTTGTACAATTTATATTGCTCTACTTTCACATCTTATAAAAATGGCACATGTCACTCCTAAACGAGCATGGGGCCTTACAAAGACCTGAACGGGCTTGGAAAGGTAACTTTTTGGTATTTATGTATTGATTACTGATTATTATTATCATCGATGATATGTTAATTACTGAGTTATAACGATTTGAACATATATTGCTAAGTAGCTTATATTTAAATCCATTTTAAGAGAAGGTAAACTAGGAAAAACATAGAAATGAAAATAACTTTAAAGTTTTGACATGAGTGGACAGAACAAGGAAATAATTCCCTGAGATATAAGGTTGAGTTAGAAAAAGACTTTTAACTTCCCTATGGAATTTTTTCTTTAAATAAAACTTCCAAATGATACCTGGCTGGTAGGGTCTCCAGAGACACAAGCTGGGAAGCTAAACATAGTTTTTGGTTTTGATTTTTAGAAAATAATACTTAGCTCAATGCAAGCAAAAAAGAGTTTCATCTCTGATCCTCAAGCAATGTCACTGGAATGCAGTTCATCAGATCTGACACTGCAGTTGGCCATTGGAAGTGAAAGACTCCATTTTTCACGAGGTTTATATAGGTAGATAGATATAGATAGAGATATCTATTAGTATACGTATACAGATATAAATATATAGATATATATAGCTATCAGTATACATATATATTAATTTTGTTAATTACATATTAAATTGTAGGTATTTAATATTTCTACTTAAATGCCATAATTTAATGGTCTGTGAATGGAGTGGTCATATAACTAGTGATAAGTGTAGTTTATATTGCAAGCACAATGTCAACTGAACCATTCCATCACACGTACTTACACTCACACCCACGTGCTTTCTATATACAATAGATTGTATAAAGACTCTCTTTTGTGGGTGGTATAAAGGTGCAGCATTTCTAAGCAGCTTGTAGAATCGAAGCTGAGGATTCACAAAAGGTACCAAAATTCATCTTGCAGAGAAAATAGCATGAACGTGAGTGGGAAATGCCATTCTATTTATTTCAATACCTTGTTCCAATGTATTGTACATGACTCACGCCAACCATCAGGGTAGAAACTATGTGTATAAGGTTTAGTGTACAATAGATATCAAATTGCAATGAACTGCACTTCTGGGGCGATCAGCTGAGCACTAGTGAAGTAAAGCATCAGGCTTCCACTGTGAGGCTCAATTACATCCATCTTTATTATCTTATACATTTTTGTTCTCTCTATACATACACAGATGGTACAAGCAAAGTTTTTTCCAGAAATACTCTTTCAGATACTCTTGGCTGAAATTCCAGTTTTCATTTCACATTCCATTGAGATTTAATTAGAAATAATTTTTTAAAATAGCTTTTGAGGTAAAAAAAAAAAACTAGAAGATACTGGTAAAATACTCATAACTCTGTTTCTTCTCTCCTCAGTTTAAAAAACTCCTTGAAATAGTAACAGATGTTATAAAATGCTTACTTGAAAATCTAGTCCAAACTAATCAGAGGGAGACAAACTTTAGTGACAGAAAATCCATATATTAATAAAGAGAGCTTTTAGTAGTTATTTCTTTAACTAGAACCTCTTTGGAAGCCATCTTTATCAAGCACTTTGTCAAGTACAATTCAGGAGGCGAAGCACACTCTTCCTCTCTTTATCCTATCCAGAACAGCTCTCACAATCCCACACCAAATGTTTACTAATGAATTCAAAAAGGATAAATGGACAGATAGATAGAAGGATGGATGGATGGATGGATGGATGGATGGATGGATGGATGGATAGAAAGATAGATAGATAGATAGATAGATAGATAGATAGATAGATAGATAGATAGATAGATTATATCTTAGGTTGAGTCCAAAAAATAAGGAGACCCTGGAACAATGATTCATGTGCAAACGATTTAATAAGGATATATAGTCCAGGGGAATGAGTAAGGTGGGAGTAGGGGCAGGGCAGGGAAAGAGGAAGATAGACAAGAATGAAGTCTCAGGTGAACTTCCACAGAGGAAGCCACAGCCTGATCCCACAAGAGAAATTAGAGTGTATACTGCATCTGAGAGTTTTCCAACCAGAAGAAAGAGAGCAGTAGACTGAGGACAATTTTTCTAAAAATGAAAAGTATACTGGCTATTATTAGAGAAAGCACCTTGCAGCTGGGGGATCCACAAAAATGATAAAAGAGATCCAAGGGGATAGGCGCAAAGCACCAACTTTATTTGATACAGACAAATCAGAACGTGGGAAAGAAAGTTGAGAACATTTAAATCCAAAATCTCATTGCATATGAGGACAGTATGATGCAAAGAGGTCAAATGATTTCCCCAGGATCCTGCTGACTGTATGTCGCAGACCTAGATGAGGACCCCGCTTTCCAAACTTCCAGGTCACGGAACTTCCCATCTTCCTTGGCTGCTGGCAACAGCCACACACACTCGGATCACTCCCAGAATCTACAAAGATTCCCTACATCAGGATTATCTGCGTAACTTAGCAGCCACTCCAAGTTCAGGGGCATAGTTTTGTTCTCTGAAATAAGTCTTCTGTCATGCTTTCTCCAGTAATGGCACCGTTTCTATTGTCTTAGAGATGGCTGAGGTCCTAACAACATGATGTGGCATCAATCCGATATGACCATACTTTTTACCTGAGAAGACACTGCAGAGAAGACAATGCAAATTCAATTTTTGAAAATATCTGGACATTTAAACTAGAGTTTTAACAATTCTCACATAAAGCTTTGTTTTAGAAAGCACATTCCAATCTTCAATACTCGTAAAATAGCCTGGGGAAATACTGTGAGAGCAACTCATACTATTCATCAGAATGAAAATTTAGTTTCTGAAGTTGGGACAAAGATATTTCTTGAAGTGTCACAATTCATCTAGAAGATCGTTCCAGACAGTGAGAACCACATTCTCGAAAGCACTGAGGTGTAAATCACTATGGTGAATGGAAAGAACATACAAGCTACTGGGAATTAAGGCAAGAAAGGCACAGAGCATGGAGTAGAGATGTGGGTAGGGGCAGGATGGAGAGGCAAGAGACAAAGATCAGCCTAGGTAGGCTAGAGACAGATTCTGAAGGGATTTATGGATTTTACTAAATGACATCGATTGGTTTTAAACAGAGATGAGAAACTGAAAGATTTTACACAGGAGAAGGTGCAATGAGGGCTGCAATTTACGAAGTTTAATTCGGCAACTGGGTGTAGGACGGAGAAAAGCGGTCCAAGAGAAAGGCGAAGGGAGTAGTCAAAGGCATGCGATAAAACCCAGGAGGTAGATAACACAGAGCAAGCTGAGGCAGTACCTGAATGGAAAGCAGAGAACAAATTTTAAAAGTATCTGGTTGGTAGAATAGAGAGGACTAATCCAATTAGTAAGGAGTAGCAATGGTTATAGTGGTAACTGTTGTAAAAAACAGTGCATTCTAACCAAACTACTGTCTTTCAGTTCTCCTCTTCTCTAAGATGTTGCTTGTCCAATAAGACAAACAGTATGTGTGCCCTTTCCCTAGATCAAGATCACTTTTACATATACTCTGGACTTGAAAAGATCTTGGCCACTCAAGATGTGGGGCTTTATAAGACAGAGGCAGGTTGAGGTAG